>NC_133620.1:274753811-275031311 GCF_048593235.1 Sminthopsis crassicaudata
TAAGTAGAAGGAGGATCATAGGCGCGTAGATCTAGAACTAGAAGGAACTTTAGAAATTATCTAGACTAGCTCTCTCATTTTGCACTTGAGGAAACTGAGGCCCAGAGAGGTAAATGATGTACTCAGAACCATATAGCTAACTTGGTGTCTGAGGCAGGATCTGAATTCAAGTCTCCCTGACTGTGAAGCCAGTGCTCTATCTACTTAGATGCCTCTAACAGAGAAAGATGAGATCTGGAAAGGATGAAGAGCTGGTGGTTCATGTCAGGGGCCTTCAGCTGGTTAATTATTGGTTGAATTTAGGCTGTATGGGCTTGTTCGATTCAGTAAATGGACTGCATTCCCTAAGACTTGGAGAGAGGCCATATGGTGGGGGAATAAAGCCAGTCTCCATCCTGGGAAAATGCCATCGTAACCATCCCCTTCCTTCTTGTTTAAATACGTGATGTCCTTGGTGTGAGTGCTTTCTCCACCAGTCCATCTTTTGATCCCACCGTGTCCTGCAGATTATCCTGGGATCCAGCCTGGCAGCTCACTGAAGCTTGCCCTGCTTACCTGGGCCTGACCTTGGTCAGGAGAGAGATAGAGAAGTCATGGCTGGACTTGAACACAAGACATTTCCATCTTGGTGGGTCTTGTTAGAGCTTATGCTCCACTGAGGATCCAGGCTAGCTTCTTTGGAAGGATGTGTCATGTGAGGAAGAGGGCCCACCTGATGGACCAGAAAGTCCTCGTGCCCCCTACATGGCACGTTTCCCACAAAGAGAGGAAAGGGCCGGGCAAGGAAGGCATGGGGAACAATTTGGAGACATGGGTGGGAAAGGGGGAGGGGCTTCCCCAAGATCATTACCTCAATGTTCATTTATTTTCCAGGGAGCCCATAGTCTGGTTGTCGGCATGGTACAGCCAAGGGGGTCTACTGGCTTTGGTGATGGAGGATCTGGGTTCACAAACCACTTCTGATGCTTACTGTCAGTCACTTAACTTTGGGTGAGAATTTCCTAATCTGTAGAATGGGGGTGGTGGGGTTTGAACTGTATAGGCTTTGAGGTCATAGAGTCTAGTTATGGGTGACTGAGAAGAAAAGGCTCCTAGGATTCTGGACTTAACACTGCAGGTGATCGTAGAAGTTAATTTATCCAATCTCTTCATTTTATATAAAAGTCAAAAGACCCAGAGTTAAGTGACTTGCTTAAGATCACAATATGGTCAATGACAGAGCTGGGATTTGAACCCAGGTCCTTTGATGTTAGAATTAGTACCCTTCCCATCATAGCATCAAGACTTCATTGGTGTAACCCTGCCTCCCTCATTCTAACTCCTGGGGATCCCTTGCTGAGTGGACTTCTAAAGGGAGGGAATTAGCGTGGGTAACTGTAATTATTAAATGGGATGCTCAGTGCCTTAGCCCCATCAGCGTCCAGGGAACTCGGAGAAGCTGAGGTTTAGACCTGGGAGGGAACCTTAGAAGTTTGTGTTTAACCTTTCTGAGACCCAGAGAAATTAAGTAGCTGGCATAACAAGTCTGGGCAGCTGACTCCAAATCAAGTATTCTTTCCACAAAGACCTTCTGCCTTCTGTCTTGCCTTTGCTGGTAGAGCCATACAACATCTTAAGCACTTTGACCTTCGCTACTTGCTTGTCTGATTCTCCCCACCAGCCTGGTATCAAAACAGGATGGGATCAGGGAGGTACCAGAGTATAGCAGGAAGAACGTTGGTTCTAGACTCAGGACTTGGGTTCGAATCCTGTCTCTTATTTAAATATCTGTGTTCCTGTCTGCAAGCAACAGCCTCCTTAAGTCTTAATGCCTTCACCTATGAAATAAGGGGGTTTGGACAGAGTACTGGGCAGAGTCAGGAAGACCTGACTCCAAATTTGACCCGACACAAACAGTGTGATCCTAGGCAAGTCACTTCATCCCAATTGCTTCACAAACAAAAAAGAAGGGGGTTGAGCTAACTTTAAAATTGGAAGAGACCTTAGAAGTCAGTCTAGTCCTTTCATTTTAGAGAGGCAGCTTATCTACAGCATAGCAACAAGTCAGGAAGACCCGAATTCAAATCTTGCTTCAGATGCTATCTGTATGATCTTGGGCAAATAAATTAAGTTGTTTGCCTCAGTTTCCTCAGCTGTAAAATGAGGATGATAACAGCCCTTACTTCATAGGGTCATTGTGAGGACCAAATGCAATAATATTTGGAAAGCATTCGCTCCCGTGCCTGACACATTTAAGTCGTAGCCGTTGTTAAGTTGTGGGTCAGACAGGTCGTGCAGTGGAGGGAGCTAGGAAGACCAGAGTTCAAATTTGGCCTTGTTGTGTGACCCTGGGCAAGTCACTTCACTTGTTTGCCAAAGTTTTCTCATTTATAAAGTGAGCCTGAGAAGGAAAGCCAAATTACTTTAATGTATTTGCCAAGAAAATCCCACATGGGGTTACAGAGAGCCAGACACAATTAAAATGGCTCAACAACAAAATTATTATTTCTATTATCATAGAGAAGGAATCTTGCATGGGGGAGGGTGTGCGTGCGTGCAGGCACACATGCTTGCATACCCTATTATCCCGGGCCATGCAGGGGGCTGGCCAGCAGGGGGAAGCATTTCTCAAGAAATGGGAGCCCAGCCACCGCGCTAGTCACCGGAGAACAAGGAACATGTGAAAGTCAGTCAGGGGGAGATTGACGTAGCGAAGGGGTCACAGCCATGCCCTTCTCCCCTGTCAGCGCCTTTCCGGTCCCCTCCCCGCTCATGAAGGAGGGCCACCTGCCCTCGGAGCGTCAGTGGCAAGGAGTTGGGTTTCCAATCCCGAGGAAAGCTGAACGGGGAGAGTGCCAGCATCCTTCTGCCATCCGCACAACCTCAGTGCCCCTTCTCTGGCGGTGGAGGGCTTAGCACGGCTGGCAGGACCAGGAGGCCGCAAGGCCCCGGCTCCCTCTGCACTTGCTCCTGTGCTGTACTGGTAGTGCGGGTCTGGACTTGTCAGAGCTACAAGCATCTCTATTCTATATATGAATTAGCTGATCTCATTTTACTTGTAACCCAAATGCTTCAGGCTTGAGATTTGGGCTGCGTACTAATAGGGAAACAGAGGCCAAGGGAGAGAGTGGCTTGTCTAAGCTCATCATCATGTCATTTATTGTGAAGGTTTCTTAAGCTCCAGAGACCCACCAGCAGGGACAGGGCAGAGCAGAAGCAGTGTGTTAATTGTGTGTGTGTGTGGGGGGGGGAGACGCTGGCTTTGGAGAGAACATTTCTTAAGCCCCTACTCTGTGTCAAGTGGTGGAGAACATAGTATGAAGAAAACAGTGAAAGTCTCTGCCTTTAACAAGTCAAGGACTCCAGAAACAGGGCAGCTTCCACTACATGCATGGGAGAGGTGGCCTAAGCCAGCTATTTTGTTTTGTAGCTGGGGAACCTGAGCTCCAAAAATGTTAGACTGATTGAGTTCTAAGATCCCTTACAGCTTTGCCTAGGCTTTAAAGAGTGTCTGGGAAAAGAAGGGGATAGAAGTTCTTTACCCTTCCTTTCCATTTCCTGGGCCCTCAGAACAGGCTCACAGAGCTTGAGCTGGAAGGAACCTCAAAGGCTATCTAGTCCAACTCCTTCATTTTACAGATGAGAAAATGGGTCTAGGAAGATCGTGACAGAATCAAAGGTGTGTCCAGGGATTTATTTTTTTCCCCATATGCCACTAAGCTCATTTCCCCTTTTCTCTCTGTTCCTGCCATATTTTCCCCATTTCTCCAACCAGCCCAGTCCTTGAAAGTGGGAACTATCTCCTTCCTCCTATTTAAGGACCTAGAGCTAGAAAGCAGCTTCCCTCCGGGACCCTCTGAAACCTCCATCAGAGGGCTGGAGATAATCCTCAGTACGGGGCTACCCTTTGTCATCTTTTCGGAGGCAGAGTAGGGACCACATGGGTGATGGATTAGTCACTTTCCCTCCACAGGCCTGTTTTTTCATCTGAAAAACAAGGGGGTTGAACTAGATGATCTCTAACTCCAGAGCCCTTCAGTATCTAAGATGTCCAGAGCTGCCTGTTGTAGCCATGAGGTGACTGATTGTTACCTCCCTCCCTCTCTCTGGCTTAGGGATCTTTGAAATTCAATCCACGTCCCTCCCCCATGACCCAGCTTCCTCATGAGCAAGTGGCATTTTGAAGGCACAGGTGAGATGATTCTCACTGCTACTGCCCTTTTGGTAAATGCCAGGCAGCTGGGACTGGGTACAGGTTGAACCCATAGCCAAGCCCCTGCAGCTGTTGGCACTGAGCCCGGGGCATGGGGTAAAGGAGTCCTTGGGGATAGTGGAGTGAGGTGGAGGGGGTGTGTGAAAGCACAGGTTAAAGCTGCTTTTGCTTCAGTGATTCCCACTAAAGACAGGATGGTGTGCTGGGAAGAACTCTGGAGTTAGACTCAGGAGAGACTAATACAAATTCTGGCTATACGCTCTAGGGGTCAAGGGCAAATCACTTTCCTTTCTGAGCCTCAGTTTCCTCATTTGTAAAATGTTATTATTTATCTTAAAAGGTTTTTATGAACAAAGAGCTATATAAATATACGTGATTTGTCCATTGTCACAGAGAATTAGGGGTATAGCTGGGATTTGAAACTAGATCCTTTCTCTAAATTCAGGATTCTTTCCACTGTATCACACTACTTCCATACTATTTATTGGGTACCAACTATCCCCTGACTCTGAAGCTACAAAAACCAAATCCCACTCTTAACCCAAACATAGCAAGCTCCTAAAGGAGCTTACATTTTTTCAGAGCTTTGTAGCCTCTATGGTGTTCTTAGAATACTTAGAATCTGGAAAACCCCTCAGGCTGTTGCCACATTGGAGTTACCACAGCAGGTATTGCCTAACCTGAGGTATTTTCCCCTTCTTCTTGAATAGCTATGGCCCTTAAAGCTTCTCCCTATTAGTTAGTAGACAGGCATTTAGAGTTGTTTTCAGCCTCTGACTTTATTTCTGTTCAAATGGAAAGATATTTTAGAACCCAGGAGGTACTATAGGGTTGTCTTGCCCTCTTATAGGGCAAAGGTAAAGTAGGATAATAGGAGCATGGCATTTATATCTAGGAAAGACTTTAAAGAACTTCCAGTCCAAATCTGTCATTGTGCAGATGAGGAAACTGAGGGTAAGACAATGGGAGATCATATAGGCAGCAAAGTAAAGACTGGATCCCAAGATCTTTCACTCCAAGAGTACTATTTGTTTGTTTTTCCACTCTACTCCACTGTTTTTGGCAGGATTCTAGCATTGGTTGTTAAAACTCAAATAGATTCATAGATTTAGAGTTGAGAGGGTCATACATACACACATACATACATACATACATATGTACATACATGTGTGTGTGGTATGTGTGTGTGGTAGAATTTGAATCTAAATCTTCTGACTCCAAATTCAGTACTCTTCACTATCCTAAGTAACCTCTAGCCTGGGCTTCAGATAAAGAAGGAGTAGTTTCTTTCTTAACTGTGGAGGAAATAGGTTTTTCCTGCACATCTCAGCCAGAAACTTAGGGCTTTTATGACCTCCCAAACCCACCCATGATTTTGGCCAATTAATTTTGGAATCTGTGGAAATGTTGCTTTTTTTTTTTTTTTTTGAATATGTAAATCCTATTTCAGAGGACAGGAAAAGAAGAGGAACTTGAAGACCCTGGGACCCTTCAAACGAACACTATACTCAGGTCCATTTGGGAATGCCATGGTGACAATTCCAGGATTTGGAGTCCATAGACCTCATTGCAAAACTGGGTTCTGACACTATATGGCTTTGGACCAGTGGTTTAACCTCCTGATCTCAATTTCCTCATTTATAAAATGAAGTGTTTGGACTAAAAGAGTTCTAAGTTTCTTTCTAGCTCTAAGTCTAGGAATCTGCTTTAACTCCTGCTTTCATGGGTCCAGGAGTCCATTAAAAAAAAATAAAAAATCACTTATCCATACTGGTCCCTGGGAAGAGTGAAGTTTTATTTTGTGGCTTCTCTAGATCTCAGAGCATTTTTAACTATTCCCCCAAAGATAACCTATGCATGGTTATCTATCTGAAGTCCCCATTCAGACTTTGTGTCCAGCCATGCAAATTTATCTCTATCCTCATCTTCTTCATACCTTGTTTTTATTCATTTTTCCCCCTGCTTTTAGAGTGCCTTCCCTTCTCCAACTTTGTCTATGTCTCCTTTTCCTGGACTAGTATGCTCCTAGATCTTTCCCAAACTTACCCCAATCCTCACTGTCTACAACTCCCTGGGCTCTGTGCCTCTCTGACCCAAGATCCAGTAAGTCATAGTAGACCTTAGAGTCAGGACTTCAGATTTCACATTCTGCCCACTGCGTCACAGGAATGGGTATCAGGGCTCTGCTGGAGGGTGTTCCCTTGACTCTTTCCCCTTTCCCAAGGCTATGTGGGGGCAGTGGTCAATTTTCGTGTCCTCCGTGGCCTAGCCCTGTCAGCTGATCACCAGTCACTGATGTTTCCTTTCTGAAGGTTATGTACGTGTCTTTTCAGGCGTCCGCTCTATTATCAGAGCCAAAGGGTGGGTGTGGGAAGGGGCCCGGGGGTACATGCCCTTCCTACAACCACATCCCCAAAGGGGACGTGCAGGTACTCACGATGCCTCAGGGGAGTGGACGTGTCTTGCTTGTTGTAGCTAGGAACAGTCCGGGTGGCACGGAGGCACTGTCCCCTGATAAGGGGCAGGAGAGGGGCACAGTGCCCAGGGCTCTGATTTTCCACAGGATGGCTCTCTGTACCTACAGCCTGACCCACACAATTTAGAGCTTAATTACATACTGTGTGCCTGATGTAGTGGAAAGAACATTGGTTTTTAGAAGCAGAAGAGGTGGGTGCCAATTGTTGCCCTGTTATTAACCTATATGACCATGGGCAAATTGTGTCTCTCTAGGTCTCAGTTTCCACTTGTGTAAATTGAAGTAGTTAAGGTCTGAGGTCCTTTCCATCCTAGACCTTCCTGGGAAGCTCATTCTCATTTTGTGCATCCAAGTCTTGTCTCCTGGCTGACTGTAAATTCCTTCAAGAGAGTAGCCAGCCATGTTTTATATATTTGCTGTATTCCCTCTGAATAGCGCTATGCAGTCCTGCTTTCATGGTTTCTGGAGGGACACAGTAAACATTTACTGTGTCAAGGGACACTAACTGAAGTGGATGAAGATTCCTGTTGTCCCCTTCTACCTTGTTTCTCTCTACTGTCCCCAACACTGAACCGTTTTAGAGCGTGGTCTGGGGCAGGGGAGCCCTCAGAACATCATTTATTTCAACTCTTTCATTTCAGAGTTAGAAAATGATGTTTTCTAAGAAGGAAAATGATTTTCTTAAGGGCACCTAGTTAGTAAGTATTAGAGCCAGGATTCAAATACAATTCTGACTCTAATGTTCTTTATGTATATCTTTTTATATGCTGTTCTTTCTCATTTGGGTCCAATAAAGGTATCTGAATATGCACAAAGACAGAAACATAAATGGAAAGAATGACAGCCAAAAACCCCTCAAAAACAACTTTGTGTAATTATAGTGACCACGTTTAGTCCTGGAAGGAAGCTAAGAAAATGTTCCTCCCTCCCTTCTTTGTAAAGATGAGGGGTGTTAGTGCACAGTGTTAGAGAGACAGTTGATATATTGGTTGGCTTTCTTGGACTTTTTCCCTCTTTCTTTTAAAGCTTTGTCACAGGGGAGAAGGAAGGGAAGTTTTAAAAGATTTTTAAAAGAGTAAAAAAAATATGGACCTCAGTTGCCTTACCTGAAAATTGAGGAGTAGGAAAGAGAGGAGAGTTGGCCAGTGTTCTCAAAGACCTACTCCAACTCTAACACTAATCCGAACTCTTCATTCTCAGTATCTTCCATCTTCCCCAAGAGAAAGTAGTGTGGCATAGTGAAAAAAATCTCTAGATTCAAAATTAAAGGAGACCTGAGTTCCTCTTTCAGCTTTTTGGTGTCTGTGTGATCTTAGACAAGTCACTTCCCCTGATGTACCTAGTTTCCCCATCTGTGAAATGATATCATTGAATGAAATTATCTCCCTTTCTAATTTTAAATCTTTTTTTTTTTTTTTTAAACCTATAACAGGTAGCCTAACCATATAGTCATCTGGGCTGAACAATGTATAAAGAGTGATAGATGAAGACAGTCTTTTTGTGAGTTTAGGGGTGACTTAGGGGGTGTTTCAGTTTAGGCAGTTCTGTGATTAAGTTGGTTTGAGGGGGAGACATGAAGGATGAGACTAGCTTTTCTTTGGTCAGTTCAGGCTGACCTATTTCCCTGTTGTTGGAGGTTCCTCAGTGGTCTTTCCTACTGGAGAGAGGGAAGGTCAGCTAGTTCTGGCCCTTCTTTCTCCCCTTCCAATGTAGGCATAATTCCCTCCTGTCTAGTTGGAGAGCAAGAATTTTTTTCTATAGTTGCATTTCAGTTACATTTATTGATTTACATTTGTATCCCTAGTACTTAGCACAGTGCTTTGCAATACAAAGTGCTTAATAATTTTTTTTTCATTCATTTGTTCATGCAAGAGGGAGAATACCAGTTATTCTCTAGAAGGGGAAAACTGAGACACAGATTGATAGGGGAGTGGGGGTGGGGAGTCATAGTGGGATGGAGATATTTGGGATATATGTTTATAAGATCACAGGTTTAGAACTGGTGGAGACTTTGTTATTGATTCTAACCATCCAATTTTATCTAAAGAGGTTATATGACTTGCTTAGGATCACACAACTAGTGAAAGCTCAAGTGGGAATTCCTGCTTTTAGCTAATTCTCCTGGAGATTTTCTGAACAACATGCTACTTTGTAGACTTTAGAGGCAAGTGTGGGGCTGAGCTCCCCATTCATTAAGCATTCTTTTTAAGGACTGTGAGAATAAAAGTAGTGACAATGGATATTCTTGTTTCATCCCTGAATTTTTTAGTAAATATTCTAGTTTATTTCTGTTACAAATAAAAGTAGCTCTTGGATTTAAATGTATACTATTTATCATTTTAAGGAAAGGATATGAACAGGCAGTTCTCATTTGAAAAAATCCAGACTGTCTATAGTCACATGAAAAAAAAAAAAAGTTCCAAATCATTACTAATCAGAGAAATGCAAATTAAAACAGTCCTGAGATTCTATCTTACACTGGGCAGAGTGGTAAAGATGATTTTTTTTTTTTTTTTTTTTTTTGCTGAGGCAATGGGATTTAAGTGACTTGTTCAGGGTCACATAGCTAGGAAGTGTTAAGTGTCTGGGGCCAGATTTGAACTCAGGTCCTCCTGACTTCAGGGCTGATGCTCTATTGATTGTACCACCTAACTGCCTCCTAAAGATGAAATTTTTTAAAAAGGAAATGATGAATGTTGGAGGGGCTGTGGGAAAACAGGCACAATGGTAGGCAGACCTGTGAATGAGTATAAATATTCTGGAGAGCAATGAGGAATTATACACAAATAGTTACTAAGCAGTATATACCCTTTGATCCAGCTAGACCACTGCTAGGCCAATACCTAAAAGAGGGAAAAGTACTTTATGTACAAAAGTATTTTATAAGCAACTCTTTTGTGGTAACAAATAACTGGAAACCATGAGGATGTTCCACAGTTGAGGAATGACTACTAACTAAGTTGTGGTATCTGAATGTGATAGCATACTATTGTTCTATAAGAAATGAGCAAAGAGATGATTTCAAAGGTTGATATGAAATGTTGTAGAGCAAAGTTAGCAGGTCCAGAAGAACATTTTATACTATATCATATTATAAAAGTGAACAGCTTTGAAGACTTTTATAACTAATGAAGAATGCAGTGAGAATAGCTTTTGAAAGCACAACAACCATTTATGATTAGGGAGGATTCATAATAAACTGTGCAGTCATCAGAGAGGAGAGTGGTTTGGCTGTGGAATGAGACATGTTTTTATGTAATACCATTGGAAGAATTTGTTTTGTTTGACTATGTATATTTGTTGAAAAAAATTTTTTTTTTCCTTTTTTTTTTCTAGTAGAGTGAAGGAGGGAGACTAAATAGGTTTCTGCTCATTTAAAAGAATGGAGGTACTTCAGGTATGAAATGTTGCCATACACTTTCATATGATCACTGTTTTTTAGTTTTTTTTACTTTGTTATAACATACTTCAAAAAGTGGGAGGGATCTGTTAATGTATGTAATACACATCTAAAATATGGAAAATATGCAATATATATAAGTAGATATGTATATATAATACGTATGTATATTACCTATGTAATATAGAAATAAAACTTGAATAAAATTAAAAGTGATCCCACAAAAAAAGCACACAAAGATTGTGAGAAAAGTAAGTGGGACCATAGTTGTCATCCTTCCCCCCTCCTCCCTTCAATCTCCGTGTCTTTATCTGAAATGGACACTTGCTTTGAAAAACAACCCAGGTGCCCTTCCATGAAGATTTTTCTAATCTCCTTCCTCTCAAGTGATCTCTTTTTCAAATATGGCTAAATCTCTCTCTTAATATACTTGCTCCACTTTTTCTTGTATTTTTTTTCATTCACTAAGTTTCTGAGAGCCAGGCCTATAGTGTATTTTTGTTTCCTTCTCAACATATTGTTTTGTACAGTTTATACAAGTGTTTGATCAAGGTTTGTTGAATGAATGAGTAAGTAAATTCTCTCCCTCTGATCTCAGGATCCTTTAGTCTTTCTTCTCTCAGCACTTGACTTGGGGCCCTCACCTTATGGGAGGCTACATAGTATAATGAAGAGAGCAGTCGGTGCATCTGGAGTTGGAGGACATGACTTCAAATCCCACCTCAGCTGCTTACTACCTGTTAAATTTTGGACAAATTACCTAATTTCTCTGGGTCTCAGATTAGACTTTGAAGATCCCTTCAAGGAGGAAATTTGAAACTTTACCTGGGAGACAGGGGAGGGAGATTGTCTTATTCTGTCTTTCTGGAAGAGGAAGAGGAGAAAGAAAAGAAGGAAGAGGAGGAAGAAGAAAGGAAAGCAATGGAGCCCTAAATTTTTGGACTTACTTGCCCTGTGGGCTGGCCTTCTCCATGAAGGTTGGAGACAGCTCTGAGGACTTGATTCCACCTCCCCAACTGGTACCCTCTTTCTTGGCTCCAACCTGTGGTTCCCTGAAGATAATCACCTATAATATTGGAGATGGCAGAAACTCTCCTCCTCCTCCTCCAAAAGGGATTAACAGCCTGCTGTCTCCCACCCCCAACTCTACACTGCCTTTGTTGTGAGGAGTATTACATTCCACAGCTGTAAATGAGCCTGCTGCCAGGAGAGATTATTGAGGCCTTAGGGAGAAGCAGCTTGTCTTAATAAGCTGGGGTCTCCCTGGGAGCCAGCACGTAGCTCTTTCCCACCCTGGCCAGTTGGCCCTCCCAGCTAGCCCTACACCCTCAGCTCCAGGTTGGATAAGCACTCCCAGAATCCACAATTATCAGTCTAACCCATACCTGAAAGGAAATCCTGCTCTGATACACCCTGCAAGTGGTCATCCAGGCTCTCCTTGAAGACTTTAATTGAGATGGGGGTGCAGTTGGCTACTAGGGAAGACCAGCACCTTCTGTTAGGACAGCTGTAACTGGAAGAAGATGTTTCCTGATATCTTTGCAACATTCAGTCCTGGTTCTTACCCCTCAGATCCAAGTGGAACAAGTGAAACCCTTTAAATATTTGAGGAAAGCTATCCTCCACCCTTCCCATTTTCTTCTTTATACTAAACATCTCCAGGTCCTTCACCTAGTTCTCATGGAGCAGAAACTTCCCCACTATCCTGGCTGCCTCTTTGGTACCCCCCCCCAATTTGTCAATGCCATCCCAATTTATCAATGTCTTTGCTAAACTAGGTCATTCAGGAGAGAACACAGTAGTATCAATGTGTTGTGACTAAGGCTGATTTATAGAGGGAGTCTTACTTCCATGTTCCTGGGGGGAAAAAAATTGTTTCTCTTAGGTTAACCCAAGATTGAATTTGCTTTTTTTGGGGGGGTGGGGTGGGGTTTGTCATATCACACATCTAGCCCTGCTTTTTTAAGTTTGGGGAGTATGCTTCATAGTGGTCAGACATTTTAGGTGTGGGGGTGGGGGTTCCCATGAGAGTAATGGGACAATTTTTTTTTTTATTGGGGAGAGACACTGTAGTAATACAGACTATGCAGAGTACAGAGTAGGAAGTAGAAGTGGCTTAGCCCTTGGACCCTCTGGCTTGTACAGTGTGGTGTCCTTGGGGACTGGGGGTAGGATCCAGTTGCCTTTCTTAACAAGTCATTTGTAGGCCTTAGACCTCTCTTTGGTCATTAGGGCAATATCCACTTTGAAGCGTCTGGCTTAAAATGGAGGAAGAGAGGAGAAAATATACAAGATAATTACAGAAGGGACATGTATAGATACCATAGTTGAATTCTGTGGGTAGAGAGAGAGTCTGAACTATGGGGATCTGGGATAACAATATTGTGCTGGAGGTAGGGGTCAGCTCTCACACCCTTGATTTCTTTGTTAATTTTTTCAACTGACACACATTCATTTTCATTCTTTCCTTTCTCCCTCTCCCCTTCTCCCTCAAAAAAGGGAGGGAACCCCTTGTAATCATTATGCGATTAAGTAAAATAAATTCCTATGCTGACCGTGACCAAAATATATGTTTCATTCTACATTTTTGAGCCAAGCCCCTCTTTCAGAAGGTAAGTAGCATGCATTACCACAGATCTTTGGGAAAGATGTTTGGTTGTTACTCTGATTTTAAAATCTTTCAGGGTTTGTTGTCTTTACACTGTTCCTGCTTACTATATAAATTACTGTCTTAGAAGAATTCTTCACTCTGTATCAGTGGGTCTGAAACTTCCCAGATTTCTTTAACATTCCCTTTTGTCATTTCTAGTGGCACAATATTAATTGATTACATTTATATACCATACTTTGTTGAACTGCTCCTCAGGGGATGGACACCTCTTAGCATCTTGTTCGTTGCCACCACAAAAAGAGCTACTCTAAATGTTTTTGTACATGTGCAACCCCCTTGATTTTTGCCCCAACAGTTGCCTCCTCCTTCCCTTTCTTCTAAGCCTAGGATTTCCCAGAGGCTTAGCTGGCCCTCCTGACCCTCATTATGGCGCCTGTATACTAAGGAGTTAAGCTCTCTGTTGGCTTCCCTTCCCATGAGCCATGCCCCCTGCCCCTATCTCCAGAAGTCTTCAGGGGCTCAGACCCCTATCCTGCAACAGGCAGACAGGACAGGTTGCTCACTTCCTTTCTTGTCACATGTTTCTCTACTGCATCTCTTTATGATTAAGTCAGACATTGAGCATCATAGGGTTCATAGGAAAAGACCTTAGAGATGACAATCATAGAACTGAAGCAAGAAGGTACATTTGAGGACATCTAATTCCTCATTTCACAGATGATGAAACTGAGACCTGTGGAGATGAGATAACTTTCTCAAGACCATATAGATGGGATTTAAAACAAAGTTCTCTCATTCCAGAGCATTCCAGTTCTTTCTACTATACCAGGATAATTAAGTCTGACTTTCTCCTCTTTTGTCCCACCCCCCCATTCTTTTAGAAATAAAGAATCTAAGGCCTAGAAAGTTGAGTAATTTGATTTAAGATTCCCTCTCAAGGAAATATCCCTAGCTTTCCTGCATGGAACAACAAGAAGAGAGCTAGAGTGGGGTAAGAAGACCTGGGTTCAAATCCTCCCCTCACATTTAGGACCTAATGGATCTTAGGAAAATTACCTTTGTTCCCTTCTCTGTTTTCTCATGTGTGAAAGATGACTTCTAAAGTCTTTTCCAACTCTCAAGTCTATGATCTTATCCAGGACTAGAGGAGGGCAGCACCTGGAACCTGGGGCAAGACATATACTTTGAATGGCTTAGAAAAGAGTCAGGTCAGGGAGGTCTTTCTTGTAATGGCAAGGAGGATGAACATTTTCTCCCTCTTCATGACCTTTCAAAGTAGGAAAGACCCCTTTTGGAGTGTTTATTGCTAGTCCAGTCCATGATTGGATGACCACCAATGGCCTCTCTGAGGCAAAGTCACAGTGTTGCCTGTGTAGGGAATGCCAGAGAGGGCTATATCTTATGATTATTTTTTATTTATTTTTAAAAATGAACAAATATTTATCTTTTTTCCCCCTTTCACTTCCCTCCTTTAGCCTTGCCCCTCCCCCCAAATAAAAACAAAACCCTTGTAAAAATAAATTTACAGTTAAGGAAAATAAATTTTCATGTTGGACATGTCCAAATTGGCATTTGCT
This sequence comes from Sminthopsis crassicaudata, assembly GCF_048593235.1. Lineage (NCBI taxonomy): Eukaryota > Metazoa > Chordata > Mammalia > Dasyuromorphia > Dasyuridae > Sminthopsis > Sminthopsis crassicaudata. Next base: position 274,768,068 of record NC_133620.1, read on the forward strand.
TCAACATTCCAAATCTCCAAATCTTTCATCTTTCTAATAAGAGGTGATAGCATTCTTCATCATTGCTCTTTGGAATCATGATTGATTGGACTGATCAGAGTTCAATGTATAGTCAGTATACTTTTTTTGGGTAAATAGTATTTTTTTTTGTTATTATATGTAAAGATAGTTTTCAGCATTCATTCCTTTTAAGATTTTGATTTCCAAATTTTTCTCCCCCTATCTCTCCGCTCCTTCCTCCCCAAGATGGCAAGGAATCTGATATAAGTTATACATGTGCAATAATGGAAACATTTCCACATTAGTCATATTGTGAGAGAAGAAACAGAACAAAATGGAAAAACACACACACACACACACACATGCACAAACAACAACAAAAGTGAAAAAAGTATGCTTTGATATGCATTCAGATTCCATAATTCCTTTTCTGGGTGTGGATAGCATTTTCCATCATGAATCTTTTGGAATTGCCTTAATAATCCTAGAATGTTAAAGCTAGAATAAGTCTTAGAGATCTAATCTCACCTCCATGTGGTACAACTGGAAAACTGAGGTCCAGATCAAGTTCTTAGACCTAGTTAATAGAGACTTGGAGAGCTGGATTTGAATCCACTTTCAACACCATAGGCAAGTCACCTAACCTCTGAGGTGAGAATGAGAGGTAAGTTTCTTCACCTGTAAAATGGAGGTAATGTTTACTTCACAAAATGGTTGTATCTAATGAGATAATGTATGTAAAATATATTACATGGGACATCTAAGTGACACAGTGGATAGAAGAATGGGCCTGGAGTCTGGAAGACCTGAGTTCAAATTTGGCTTCAGACTCTGTGTGATTCTGGGAAAGTCACTTCATCCTGTTTGCCTCAGTTTTCTCTAAAATGAACTAGAGAAGGAATGGCACACTACTCCAGTATCTTTGCCAAAAAAACTCCAAATGAGGTCATAAAGAGTTGGTCATGATTGAAATGACTGAACAACAACAATGTAAGATTCTTTGTAAGCTTTAAAAAAACTGCTCATGCCTCAAGATCCACCAGCTAAGTTTGTACAGGACCATCAGGAGCTTGACACCAAGGTGATGAATTTAGGGACTATAGCAATTCTCAAAGATCATCTCTTAAGTGATAGAGTGGTTAAGGTCATTGTCAGTAGCCTTGCAAGGAGATGCATACCCATGTGGCAAAACCACATACATCTCTGAAGTATCAAAATATTATTATTAACTTTTCCTTTTGACCTGAAAGGGGAACCCTGCTAGTTTCAGGATTTGGGTGACCAAGCCCTCCTTGCTTATGTAGACTTCAATCTAATCCACTCAGCAGATGTCTCTCCAAACTCAAGAAACCTCCTTTTTTTGACTCAACTTATGAAACAGTCCCGTATTTTCATCCCCTTGTCATTCTTTGCAAGTTCTTCTTATGCTTCTTCACCTTCTCCCTTTCAATCAGGGTGTCCCCACTTTTCAATCTCAATTAACTGTTGTATTTTTCACCTCTGCTGTTAACATATGCATAACCATCCAAATATATATTCCCTGGATATGTACCTTTGTGCCTTTCTGTATGCATGCCCTAGGAATATCATTCCTTCTTCCCACTGATGGTTTGTGTATTCATGAGAAAATGAGCCCTAGATTTATGAAGAAAATGTTCTTTTGCTACAGTCTATGATATTTTCTTAAATATCTTTGCGTGAACTAGTTTTCTTAGGATGACTAGTAAAAGTAAATATTTTGGTGAGTTTTTATGAACTATGTTTTTTGAGAGAATAGGGACCCACAGAAAATCAGGAGGGGACTTACTGAGTTCTCAGTGGCCCTAGGTTTTACATATAATATTGAATATTAAACAACCTGCATTTGTATTTTCTTTTTATTTAGTTAAACCCTTACTTTATATGTGAATCTCCTATGTAATATCCCAGAGAGATGCACGATACTTTTAGTGATGGGAAAGTCACTACGTCACAAAGTAGCCTTTCAGCTTTTAAGACAGTAATATTTGTTAGGACTGGACCTGTACATGGCATCAAAGGATCCTACTTCAAGTCTTAACTCTTCAAGTGTAAGCTTGGACAAGTCATTGATCTTATCCAGGCCTCTGTTTCTCTATCTGTAAAATGTGAGGATTGTACTAAATGACCTCTATGCTCTTCTCTGGCTCCAAATATCTGATCCCCTCTGTGTTCCCAACTCAGCCTATTGAAATGCTATCCTTTAAGACTGGTTCAAGAGATCTCTCTAGGAAACTTTTATTAATTATTGCTTCCTCCCCTCCTCTTTCTCCCTTCCATCCCAGATAAGAAAAATTCTCTCCTGGGATGTTTAGCAAATATATATATATATATATATATAATTTTATATAGTCTGCAGTTTTTATTTTTTTATTTTATTATTAAAGTTTTTTATTTTCAAAACATGCATGGATAATTTTTCAACATTATTCCTTGCAAAACCTTGTGCTCCAATTTTCCTTTTCCTTCCCCCACCCCCTCCCCTAGATGGCAAGTAATCCAAACTATGTTAAACATGGTAGAAATATATAGCACATATATTTTTAAGTGTTTTAATTTTGTATTATGGTCATATCTGTATATGCAGTGTTCTGTTGAATTATAAAGATACATGAGGGCAGGGACCATGCTTTGTCTCAACTTCATATGTAGGGGCAGCTAGGTGGTGCAGTGGATAGAGCACCAGCCTTGAATTCAGGAGGACCCGAGTTCAAATCTGGTCTCAGACACTTAACACTTCCTAGCTGTGTGACCCTGGGCAAGTCACTTAACCCCAGCCTCAGTAAAAAAAAAAAAAAAAACACTTCATATGTATGTACTCAGTGACTAGCGCAGTGTTTTGCATGAAGTGCAAACATAAACAGTTAAATGTTTGTTGAAGAATCAATATTAACATGGCCATGGAAAATTGATTTAGGAGTGTCCACCAGATGTCGCCCTTAGCCCAAACTTGAGGTTGGAGAAGAGGAAAGAGGAGAAAAGGGCAAAATAAAAGGGGAAGTAGGAGGTGAGTTCCATCCAGTAACTGAGGGAGGATCAAAAGATCAGAACGTGTGATTTTTTTACAACATGTGTCCAAAGCTGTCAATTTAGGAATTGTATGACCTTAAAGCTAGGAGTAGCCAACCTGTTTTACAAAGATGTCAACTGTTGCTATCATAGACAAGCCCCGGTGACTGGCATCCAGCAATTCATGACAGAGCCAGGTTTCCTGCTTCTATCTTGCATCTTGCTTTTAGAGTTCAGGTTTGGTTTTTAAATCAGTTTTATTCGTCTTTAAGATGTATAGCACATGTGTTGTGTGCCAGGGCCATGGGAAAAATAGAAAGATGTATCAGAGACATCTCCTGAGTTCAAACAGTGAGATAAGACAGGGAAAGATCACTACTAATAGATGATAGTTTGTGCTGTGTCCCATAAGTGATACCTACAGTAACTGAGCTTAAGGGGAATGGAGAGGTCAAGGGAGATGTGCCGATAGGTCTGGGCTTCCCGGAGGAGGAATTACTATGGACAGAAAGGAAGTGCCAGTTACATGCAGATACTGTGTGATGGCAGTGTACTGTGCCAAGCATCACATTCAGTTCTGTTCCTTCCTTTCTCCTTACCTAGCTTCCCCCTCCTGAATTGTGCTTATTTATATTTTTAATTTGCTTATCTATGTATAATTTGTTTTCTCCCAGTAGAATGTGAGCTCCTTGAGGGAAGGGACTATTACTTTTTCCCCTCAGTATGCTCAGCCCACGTTGGTCTCCAGCACAAATAACTGCTTTTTGAATTGAGTTGAGTTCCCGGGAGGAAGAACATAGAATCTCTTTTTTGTACATCCCTTGGAAGAGATTTCCCCTTTACCCTCCCACTCCCAACAAGGCCCCTGCAGAACTCTGGGAGCCCCAGACTTCCAGAGTATTCCAGGGAGTAGCATGTCAGCCTCGAATCAGTGGGAGAGGTATTATATGCAATCCCTTTGTTTATGTCTGTGTGCTGTGACTGTCCCGGTGTCTCTGTGGGTTCTGTGTGTCCCTGTGTTAGAGGTAGCAGAGACCTACAAAGGTGAGAGAAAAAGATGTTTAGAACATGGTCCCTGTCCTCTGTGCTTATGCTCTGGGAGAATTTCCATGTGTCTGCCTTCTTCTCTGTTTATCTCTGGCTCTATCATTGTGTCCATCTCTGAGTGTATTGTGTTCACTTAGGGGCACTACTAGTGCTTTTGTACGTGAGGCTGGTCACAGAGTCACCACCTCAGCCTCACCCATCAATTTCCATCATGCCAAGAGCTCCGAGCTGCCAGAGCCACCGCCTCCTCCTCCTCCCTCTCCCTGGGCATTGCCAGGCCAGGGGGCAAATGACTTAGCCGACAGAGGAGCACCTCCCCTCATCAGGACCCAACCAGACAAAGACAGGTGTCATCTCTGGACTCCTGCAGGGCAGGAGTCTTGTACCAGGCCCCACCCTCTCCACTTGCTCCTCCGCTCCCTCCTGTCTCTACCACTTCCCCATCCAGGGTGGGAAAGGGGATTTTCACCGCCCTTACTCTGTTAGGCCAGAGTCTGGTTGTGGTAAGAGTGAGATTGACACTGTTCAGATACAGCAGAAGAAGCTCTGAGCCGAGAACGAGGAGGCTTCGGCTCCCGCCTTAACTCCGCCCCTCCCTCGGAGGGAGATCTTGGACCAGTCACGTCCCTGCTTCCTCGGTAAAGGAGCGCTGAGTTACATAGGTGGTTCCTTTCTTTGTGAGGAGCCCTTCAGCGGGTCCAGCCTTACCGGACCCCTTCCCTGAGTGTTCCCAGGTGCATCAGATAAAAGATTACTGAAATTCAGAGGAAGCCAATTAAAATGCAGCTATTGAAATAGGAAAAAGAATAAGCTGTCTGGACCAAATGAGCTCCCAGGTCCGGTCCAGCTCCGACCTCCTAAGGTTCCGCGAGGATTAAAGCGAGGCTAAGGACGGGCCTCTGTCCAGAGGTGGTCTACCACAGCTTCTCCCTCGCCTATCCCTCGGGCCCTACCCCCGCTAGACAGGGGCTCTACTCCCGGTACGGGGGCAGCTACGGGGTCACTTGGGGCTGAAGGGGAAGTGCTCGGCTTTAGGAGGAAAGGAGTCTGGGGGACGGGCAGGGGGAAGGGGCCGGGGGGGAGAGAGGGGAGCTGAAGAGACTTCGTGGGGAAAGGACGGGAGGACTCCGGGAAGCCGCAGGGGGAGCGGGGAGAGTCGCGGAGACTCCGGGGGGAGGGGGAGGGGCTTGTGAGGGGGTTGGGGCAGATAGGATTCCTATGCCCCGGGGCAGAAAATGATTCCCATGCAGATGAGATGCAGACATTTTAATGGGTTTGTAATGAGCTGCTGAGCCTCAGTGACCAACCGGATGCCAGGGCTAGGGGGCAGTGCCCGCCTGGTTTTATGAATGAGCCCGAGAAGGGGAGGAAAAGGGGAGGGTGGGGGTGTGTGCGCCGGCCCCGCCTCCTCCCGCACATTAGCATAAGCCGCGCCCCAGTTTACATGCCGAGCCGCACGTTGTCTTCGCCTCCCAGGCCCTGGCGCCGGGCCAGCGTGTCAGCTGCTCCGGAGACCGAGACGGAGCCGGAGCTGCGGTGGGGGAGGGGACGGAGGGAGGCCAGAGTCCTCCGCCACGCTGCCGCTGCGGTCAGTGGGGCAATGACAGGACGCGGCCGGCCGGCGCTCCGAGCCCGAGGGGCAAGCAGCCCTGGTCTCCCCAGCGCCGCCCTCTCCCCACCGCGGCCGCCGCTCGTTTCTTAGGGCTGATTAACCTTCGGAGCGGCAGCAGCCGGGGGGGCGGGGGGCCTGGGGGGCATCGGGGAGGCGCGGAGGGAGGACCACGGCCAGGCCGGCCTGCCCCCGCCAGGGGGGAACAAAAACGGGCCCCATAAGTTCTGGAATCCGCAGAGGATGGGCCCCTCGTTCCCTGGGCGCAGAATGATCTGACCTTCAGTCCGCCAGATCCTCGACTCTGGAGGCTGCCTTGGTTTTCACAGCTGTAAAATGGGAATAATAGCATTATCTCAGGGTTAATGCGGGGATCACGGGAGGTGATACTGGTAAAAGGTCTGGCCTCTCTCCTCCCCCTCCCCCCTCCCTCCCGGCCTCTCTTCCTTCCCTTCTCCCGCCACTCCGGCTCCTCATCCTTCTCGACCATTCAGGATTCCGTGTGTCAGAGATACGCGCTCCCGGCCCGCGTGCGTTACCTGTGGCTCCTTCCGGCCCGGAGGAGGGGGCTCCTGGCACCTCTCGTTCGCCCCTGTCTGTGTGCGCGCTCTCGCTCGAGTGTCTCCGAGGCCGCGTCGGGCCGCCTCCCGCTGTCCCCCCGTCCTTTTCAGAGGCAATTAACCAATTAACTCCAATTAACCGTCTCTCTGGCTCTGCTCGCCATGGGGCCTCGCTGGGCCCTGCGCTCCCGGCTGCTCTGTTCAGTCCAGAAGTGCTCCGCAAAAAAGCAGACACCATACGTTAGTGACAGCGCTTTACGGGCAGTAAATAGTGTATAAAGTGCTTTTCCATGATTTTTTTCATCTCATTTGTCCCTTAAAACTCAGAAGGCGCGTGAGGCCTGGATCTGGGCAGAGAGAAGAGTTCTGGCTTTTCTACTTAGTATCTGCGTCCCCCGGCAGCTTTCTTCCTGAGCCTCAGGTGCTTCATCTGTTACACGAGAGGGCTCACCTGAAGGACAGCCGCACTGTGAGGGAGCTGATACAGTCTCACAGATGGGGAAACTGAGGCCCAGGAAATCCAGGCTCCCACAGCTAGTGAGTGGCAGGGCCAGCTGTTCCCGCTCCATAGCCAGGATTCTTTCCACGGGGCCACAGCCGGATTAGGTGGAGGTTTTCAGGCTCAAAAATGGTGCTTTGCAGAAATATCCAACCCCTAACAGACAGGGGGAAAGCTGCTATTCTGGGAAAGCAGGACACTGGGGATCAGAATGTTACCTCCCTTTCCCTCTTTATTCTTCCAGAGCCGGAGGAGCACGGCCTGGGGAGCAGGCCCTTGTGAGAGTCCGGGACCTCTGCCTGCTGCTTATTCTTGCCTTCCGAGACAAGGTCCTCTTGGGTGCTTCCTACCAAAGAATGCCAGCTCAGTGGCAACAGCTCACAGGCCCTTGCAAGTAGGCAGCACAGTTTTTATTATCTATATTTTATAAGTGAGGAGACTGAGATCCAGAGAAATGCGGGAAGAGTGAGGACACACTGGGGTGGAGAACCAGACTCACACCTTGATTTCATTGACATAAGGATATTTGGATGCAGAAATTCCTTTTGCTCATTATGGATGCCAACTTGCTTGTAATTCAAAGCTTGGGGGCACTGAAAGGTTAAAAGACTTTCTGTAAGTTACATACAGCAGTTATGTATGAGTGAGAGACTGGACTTCAATTTAGTACTTCCCAAGTCCAATTGACGCTCTCCGGGTCGGCTTCATAGAATTATAACTTTCTTTCTTTTTGGATGAGAAAACTGAGGCCCGGTGAGGGTAAGGCATTGTCCCGAAGTCACCCAAGTTGTAAATGGAGGATTAGTTGACCTGCAAGATCTGCTCTGTTCTTAGAACATTCAATGACTCAGAATAATATACGTAAGGGGAGGAGATGAAGCCAGGCCTTTTCTGGTGTCTATAACACAACATTTTGCCACCTCTGGAGAGAGTCAAGTAAATGCAACAGGGATTGGTTAGGGAGGCTTCTTGGGGGAAGAATTTTGAGACCTGCACAGTGATGGCCTCAGTAAGAATGCAGAGATAGGGAATAGATTGGCTTGACTGGAGCAGAAAAGCTGTATTTGAGGGCAAGGAGAAATTAATAAGCAACAAAATGGGCAAATAAAATAGGGCTTTCAACATAGAAATTTAAACATTTAGGAGCAAACTCTTAAGAAGAGGCCAATGGCTAAGGGTTCAAAGATTACTTCCCCATCCCTCTGCCTCCACACTAGCGTTCTGTCTGCTCTACCTTGAGAATCTTGTGTGATGGGGATTCAACATTCTCTTAAGCACCACATTCTATTCTTAGGCCCCTTCACTGCTGAAAATTCTTTGCCACTGTCTGACCTCGGTTTCTTCTGCTGTATGACACCTGTTCTCTGTTGCCCTGACTTTCTGTGGAGCCAGGAAGGCTGATCCTGCCAAGGCATTGGCCTTACCCATGCGTGGCTAATGCCCCAGGCAACAGTGGTTCTGGTGCCAACATCTCCACCGGCCCCGTGTGAGACGTGATGAGAGAGGGCACCTTTCAGACTGAATACCTGGAGGCAGGGGGCAGTACGTGGTGACCCTGAGATGACTTCATCAAATGCTTTAAGAACTGTCACAGGGATTGAAGATGCTATACACCCGAAGTTGTGACTCAGGCCTGAGGTGTAACCCTGGGTTCCCCCTTCTTTCCTACTTTTTATCCCTTGGCTCTGCTGTCTCAAAGATACAGTTATGCCGACGGAGATTGTTCTATGTGTAATGTTTTTCTCTAAAAATGGAGGAGGGGGAGTTAATGATTTCAGACTACTAAGTGAGTATGTAAAATGAGAACATCTACCTATCCTCTCTTGACTAACTTCCAGAAGACCAAACCCCAAAGAGAATTTACACTGTGGTACTCACCCTATCTGAGGTGGGGAGGGGAAGAAGGTTTTGGGTTTGTCTCCATGCTGTTTCCAGATGAGATCCTATTGTGGTCCTTATACTGAGCCATTATTTCTAAACTGTCACAGGTTAGGGCTGATTCAGAATGCAAGAGTCCTCTTCTCTGGGATGACCTCCTCTCCTGCTTCCCACCCAGCTCTGTTCTCTCCTGCCACTTCCCTCCCTTTAAAAAGCTTAAAATTCTGCCTTCAGGAAGACTTGCTTAATGTCATTTAAATCACATTGTTTCTTGGCTACAGATTGGCAAAGCCCTCTTAGGCTCACCTCAGTGTACACTTGTTTCTGAGGCTCATTTTATAGATGAGGAAACACAGGCTCAGAGATGGGAAATGACTTTTCTCAATCCCACATCTTAGTATATAGGAGAGCCAGCATTTGAACATAGGCCACCTATCCAGTGGTCTTGCTCCTACATGTTAGCAGCTACATCTTCCCATCATCCACAGAGCTCTCTGAGGTTAGGGATTCGTGTCCCTCATCATGAAAGTCTAGGATTGAAGGTCACCCATCAGGTGGAACAGGAGCTTCTCCTAAACCAAAAGAGAATCATCTCTGTATCTTCCTAAAGCATCCAGCAGAGGGCTCTGCCCATAGGAGATGTTTAGAATAAAGGAAAAACTGACCCGGATCCTCAGTTATATCCTATGTTCATAGGTGTGTGAAGGTGTGTTGAAGGGGTGTGTGTGTGTGTGTGTGTGTGTGTGTGTGTGTGTGTGTGTGTGTGTGTGTGTGTGTGTTTGGGGTGGGGAGGACTGAGAAGATGTTCAGGGCCTAGAACTCAAACTTTCACTTTTCTGTGGAGTAGATGAATCAAAATCTGCAGCAGTGCTTGTGGTTAGACAGCAGCATGAACTACTTTGTATAAAATATAATCATCCGCTGGGTTCTGCCTCAACATTAACCTACTCCCCTCCTCCTACTCCTTCACACAGAGTTTTTTTTTTTTCCCTCCCATCTCCTGAGAGAGAGGTCAGAGTTGGGAAGGAAGGGAAGAGGCAGGAGGGAGCTGTCCCTTCCCGCTGCTGGAGTAAAAAGAGGGAAGAAGGCAGCTGGACTTGATATGGTTCACTCGACCTGCCAAGGGCTGTGTGTCTTTAGAGGATGGGGGTGGGGTTGAGGGGAAAAGAGGGTGTACATGACTTCTCATTCATTTTCTTTCTTTTTCTGGCCTTGGGGGAAAGGTTTCCTGGAAGGTGATGGTAGGAGGGAGAAACTGGATGAAAAACTTGTATCCCAGCCCAGGGTGGAGAGAGGATGCTGCTCACATCTGGCCCACAGCTGGATGCCTGGCAAGACCTTACTGCCTCCCAACTCACAATCATGGGGCTCCTCATTACTTCTATGAAGGGTCATCCGGTCTCCCCCTCCTCCACAGGAGTGGGCTATTTCCCCTCCCTCCCTTGTTGCTTTGGATATTGGCTGTTCCTCAGATAGGTTTCTTGGTCAACAGCTGGGGGTGAAAGGGGGAAGGAAGAGCAATAGAGTCTTTTCAAGTGAAAACTCCCCCTTCCCAGCAAACAGACGGCAGATTCTTTCCTTAGCTCCAACCTGAAAGAGACGTCAGCAGGATTCTACTTTTTATGCTCTGGAATGGATATGGATGTTGTGATGCTAGTCATCCCTCAGTGTGTAGATGCTGGAAACACGGTATCTGAGCCTCTGTGTGTCAAAGGAAACTAGAACCAAAGTTGGAACTTTGCTAAATCTAAGTTTAGCTTCCTTATATCTTTAGGTTCTGTTCATGTCCTTGTTTGTGTCCAATGATCATTCAGGGCTGGAAAGATCCTTTTTTTGCTTAATATAAGGCAGGGATGCCCTACTTCTCTTTCACATAGGGCAGGTAGAGAGAAAGATACAGAATGTAGACTTTTCAAAACTGACAGGGACTTTAGAGAGACAACCTGGTCAAATCCCCTCATTTTACAGATGGGGAAATTGAAGCTTTGTCCCAAATCACAGCAAATTTGTAGCAGAGGTGAGATGAGAACCTAGACCTTAGCCTTATTATGTCACAATGGTCGTAGAGGCTTTGTATTTCAGGGGTGATTAAAAACATCTCCTAGGTAGCTGGAGAAAGACTGGATCAGAAGAATAGAGAGACCCTTCCCTCCCCCACTCCCCTCATCAATCATTGTCTCATCCTGTGTGACCTCGACCTTGGAGACTATGCCTTTTATCGTACATTTTAGACTGGAAGTTCCCTGAGACCAAGCCTGCCTTTTGTCTTTGTACCCCCAGAACTCAGCACAAGCCTAGGCACGGTAGGCACCTAATAAAGGCTTGTGTTTGGTTTTCAGCATTTTGATCTGTAAAATGAGGGGGTTGGATCTTTGAGGTTTCTATCAGCAATAAAGCCTAAGAATACCACCAGCTGTCCTCTTCCCCCAACACACATGCCTCCTTTCTCCTTCCCCAAATGATTTTTCCCCATTTTACACCCCCCCATTATGATTGCCAATAATTTTGGAGGGGCACAATTGTCCAAAAGCCACGGGGGTGGGGGTGGGGTGGTATTGCCTGGAAGAACTTCCCCATATCCAGAAAGGGAGAGCTGGGGTGACGATAGGGTTCTCTTGGTAGGATCGCCCCCATCTGCGGCTTGCTCCCTCCCCGGAGGGGAGGCTGAGCGACCCTGAACGGAGACAGAGGGAGAGCTACTATGACCTCCCTAGAAGTGACCTGATGGGGACTGCAGGGGACTGGGGGCGGCACGGATTCTTAAGCCCCTTTTAGGTCTCTCCACCTGCTTTCCTATCCTTCCCAGGCTCTGCGCCCTTCCTACTCTCCCCTCCCTCCCGGACTGCTCGCTGCAGCCCCTCCCTCCCTCTCCCCCCACCTGACAGCTCCTCCCCCCTCCGCTTCCACCTCCCCCTCCCACCCGGGCCCTGCAGCTGGTGCCGACGGACTATTCTGCACGTAGCGAATGGAGGAGACGCACATGGAAGGCATCAAGAACGCGCACGCGCGGGCTCGAGGGCGCGCGAGGAGGAGGGGGGGGGGTGTCTGTAAGTGCGTGTGTGTCTGTGGTTGTGTGTGTGCGCGCGCGCGCGCGCGCGGCTCGTGATTCCTGGCTTTCTCTTCTCTACCGCACTCTTCTACTTCCTCCCCGCTCCCTTCGAGCTAGCTCCGCTCTGCCCTGGGCGGGCTTGGAGAACTGGGCTGGGGTAGTATTGCAGGGGTCTTTGCCTCAGCCGCATCCGTGAGCGGTCCTCTCCCAGCATCCCCATCTCTGCCCCAACCGCTGCAAGTCCTTTCCCCGTGTGTCCCTCCGTCCGCTCTCCAAGTACCCCCCGTATTTCAGCGTACACCCCTTGCCCTCACTCCCGGGAGAGCTCTCTGCAGGCATCCCCCTTCCGCCACCTCGGAGTACTCCGCACGCTTGGCGCGCGCCAGTTCTCCCCCTCCCCCAGGTCCTTCCTTTTAGGGCTCTCAGCGCCCCTACTCTGCATGCTCGCTCCCTTCCTTTCTTTCTCCTAGTGTCCCTCCTCCCCTGGTCCCCTTTCTGACTACTTTTCATTCACCCCCTTCTCCCTCCACTTCCATCTCCCCCACCTCTTCCGAGCATTCTCCACCACCCTGCATCTACTAGCCTCCTCCAGGCATTCTCAGCACTCAGCGCTTTCATATTCTGGCTGCATATAGACAGTCTTACAAAGAGGTTCTTAACCTAGGGCTCCGGACCTACGGAACCTGTGGATAGATTTCAGAAGACAAAAGAACTTGAATTTGAGTGAAAAAAATAATTTACGTCCTTATGCTTATTTCTAAGTGAAATTTAGAATTTCCTTCTATTATTTAAAAGCATTATTCTGAAAAGAGATCCTTATCTCCACCAGACAGCTGAAAGGATCTGTCTTTCTGTCTCTGTTTCTCTATATGTGTCTGTCTGTCTTTCTGTCTCTGTTTCTCTGTGTCTCTCTTTGTCTCTGTTTCTCTCTCTCTGTCTTTCTGTCTGTCTTTGTCTCTCTGTGTGTCTCTCTCACACGCATATACGCGTGTTAAGACTCAGACTAGGAGTGTGATGGAGTGCTGGACCTGGAGTCAGGAAGATTTGAATTTAAATCAGGCTAAGGACACTTACTAATTCTGTGACCTAAGAAAGTTATTTAGCCCTGTTTACCTTAGTTTTCTTATATGTAAAATGAGTTGGAGCAGAAAATGGCAAAATATCTAGTATCTCTGACAAAGAAAACTCCAAATAATGTCACAAAGAACTGGACGTGACTGAACAGCAATAATAGTGGCAGCAACAGCAACAACAATAATAAAAAGGTTGAGTTTCTCCAGGGCCAGCCTCCTGCTTCTTTGAAATCTTTAAATCCAACCATTTGCATGTCATGGCATCCTCCCTGATGTCATGATCCTCTTCCAGAAGGAAGGACAAATAACCAACAACAACAACTTAAGTACATCACTGGATTCTGTAAAGACACAATGTCAGATTGTCTTAACCCATGAGATTAAGATGCCACATTGTCTCATCTCCAAGCACTGATAGGTACATTGCAGTCTTTCTCCAGTAAACTCATGGAATATTAGAGCTAAAAAAGAATCTTAGAAATCATTTAATTCTATCCCCTTGTTTTACAAGGGAAGAAGTTAGAGAGGGGAATGATTCTCCCCCCCCCAACCCAGAGTTAATAGCTGGACCAGCATTAGAATTTAAAGTTGGGTCCTGGACTCTCTCTATTCCAATATTGAGGAGAAATTGTCCATCCTTGCCCAAACCTGGTTCAGGGGTTCAGCCTGGGTTAGAAGACAAGGAAAGTAGCTTTTGGGATATGATCTCATTCATACCATTCTCCAGTGACTGAACCAAACAACATAGAAGTTGGTTGGTCACAGGGATCAGGATCTGAATCTCCGCTTATGGCTAGATCACTTAATTAAACAATTTAGATGGGTTCACATTCTTGGAGCCTTTTAAAATTTAACAGAGTGATCCACTTACAGCAGTCTTTTGGGTTTACAGGTATTATTTGTATCCTTTGAAAGAGAAGGAAACTGAAGCTTAGAGATCAGAACTGACTTATGGTAGAGCCCCCAAGCTTATTACTCTTGGTTCAAAATTTTGCTTTCTCCCCTGCTTACCCTCCCCCCAAACTGCAGCAAGTGTTTACAGAGCAACATTGAGTAAATTTTTATTTGAATTGAGCAAAATTGAACCTGGGTTGACATAGCGATGACAGACCCAGTCCCTTCTCTTCATAGAAATAGCTGTGATACTAACAACCACAACAACAGTATTTTGTAGATTTTTGTGAGGATCTTTTCTAAATCTGTTGTGGCCCATTTTACAGATCTGGAAGGATATATTAAAACTGATATCACTTAGGTGTTAATTGCTTTGGGCATTTTCTTCCCATTCAGCTTTAATTTCAGGATGCCAGTAGGTCTCTTATCTTCATCCACAACTTTCAGCTTGATATTTTTATGCACCTTTTACCTTGCTTGGAGCATTTGTAGGTATTGCTATCATCCATTGCTTCTGTGGCTTCCAAGTTCAGGCTCAAAGCCTTTAGGTTCTGTCTTTCTTTGGCATTTATCAAGAATTTTATAAATATTCTGATATCATTGGGAAAAGATTCCACTAGATGAAGGAGATGTTTAATGAGCTCTTCAGAAGAGCCAAATAGCTAGATGTCATCACTGTGTGTCAAATGATTAATAAGATGTTTTGGTTCAACTCCCTCTTTAATTTGGAAACCATACTTAGTTCTGTTTAGGAGACATGATAATAGCTTTAAGGCTAGGCAGCACCATAATGGATTTAAACCATCTCTCCACAAAAGTGCTGTATTTTATATCAATTGTTCTTGACATTATTGTTTTGGTAGAATGTTTTAAATATAGAGCAGTTTTTTGTCTTTTTAAAAAATTTTAGAGCAGATTTCTATATCAGATAATCTAGTGTTCTTACTATTCTAGAGTCTATTTTTACCTATTCTCTAAAACCTTTTTCTATCTGAACTCCATTGAAAAAAAATAACAAATAATTGACCCTATGAAATCTGGATTATGGGTATGTAAATTACATGAATAAAATTTGACTGGCTTCTATCTACCTCTGTTTCAACTGGTGTCCAAAGGAGAGAGACCAGTGGGGCCAAATTTGTTATCTCTGCCTTTCTTGATATTCTTTCCCTTTCCCTCATCCTGTCTTCCCCCTACACTCCCCAGATATCCAAAATAAAGATGTTCTCTGCCTAGTTGGGAATTGGTAGAGTGTGGTGCTGATTATTTAATTCTCAGTACTCTGGAGAGACCCAAGTTGGGCTTATGTCCAAGCTGAGGCAAGCAGTACTTGAATCTTGGCAGCTTTTATGACCCCCTCATGGTCAGAAATCAAAAGGGATATCACAGAGTTTTTAGTACACATTTCTCTTGCCATATAAAACTTTCCTCACTGCCCACTCTACTTCTTGTCCCAAGAGCTGTGAGGTACCCATTCTTGCTTGGCTACATAGAAGATGGGCTCCCCTCCTGGTGATGTGGCATCCATTGAAGTTTCTCTTTCCCAGGTGGTCTTTTACCTCATTCCATTGTTTGAACCTTCTTTCAGTAGGATGCTGAAATCAACCTTGAGTTAAAATTCAATCTCAGATACTTCTTAGCTGTGTGACCCTGAATAAATCACCTCTCTTTCCTCAACTGTAAAATGGGACTAATAATAACACTTATCTCATAGAGTTGTGAGGATCAAATGAGACAAAATTAAGCCAAGCAAACAAACATTTTTGTAGGTTGTAAAGTGACCAGAAAAGCAGGTATGACTTAGTTATTATAGTAGAGTAGAGGTCTCATTACAGTACAAAAAATTTGGTCAGGAGAATCATAGGCTCACAGGATCTAGAATTAGGAACCTTAGAGATAATCTAATCCAATCTTTTTTTTTTTTTTTTTTTTTTTTTTTTTTTTTTTTTTTTTTTTTTTACAGATGTGGAAACTAAGATCCAATCTCCACTCAGATGACAAAATGATCCCCTAAAGTGCAGCTCTGACTGTATCATTCCCCAATAAATTTCATTGAGTGTTGTTAATAATAAAAGTAAATTTTAAAAATCCTCTGTTTAGCTTTTAATATCCTTGAAAATCTATTCCCTCCCTTCCTTTCCTATCTTCTTATATAGTCTACTCTGTCAACAAGTACTACATTCCAGCAACATTGTCCTTCTTGCTCTTGAATGTGACTCTGTCTCTGAACTCCATGCCTTTCCACTGGCCCCCACACCTGGAATTCTTTCTCCCCATATCTGTCTCCCAGCTTTCCTGGCTTCCTTCCAGATTCATCTTAAATCCCACCATCTGCAGGAGATCTTTTCCAAGCCCAATCTTGCTTACCATCTCTACCAATATTAGACATTTGGCCTACAACATTCTCCACTGTGGCTGGAATCAGATTAAAATGTTATTGAGAAATATTTAATAACATAACTAAAAATGCAGCAAAACACAGTTAATATGTACATGATCCTTATGTATGTTTAGTGGTCCTAGGAGATAAATATGTGAAGTCATACTCAATCCATATACAGTAATATAAATTAGTGTGGTCAAACCCAAACAGAAATTGACACTATATGTATTGGTCATATCTTTGCATGTTTTCTTCTCATTAGAATGTGAGCTCCTTGAGGGCGGGGATTGTGTTTTTGACTTTCTTTGTATTTTCAGTATTTAGCACAGTGCCTGGTACATAGCAGATGCTTAATAGCTGTTTGTTGTAATGAAGCAGTTTTCTCTGTCAAGATCACACGGTAAGTGGCAGAGAAAGTATTCAAACCCAGATCTGGATCCAGTATTCTTATACCATAAGAGCTAGAAGGGACTGTTGAAAGCAAAGACCTTGAACTTAATTCTAGTCTGAACCAATCCAATATTTAAGTGCCTACCAAATGCAAGTCAAGGTTATATGGACTGAACCAGGTGACTATAAGCAGATGCTAGAGAAGGAGAGAGTGATTTTAGGGATCTTGGTAGGTTGGGTTTAGGGATCAAGGACAGAGTTAGAGGTCATGTCTTGTAACACAAAGAACATGGATTTGGAATACAGAGGAATCTGGGATTGACTCTTTGTTCTGACACTAGCTGTATAATTATGGACAAATCACAATCCCTCTAAGCTTGTTTGCCTTAGCCTGAGCCTCTGAGCTACAAAATAGGAATAATAATGACTATTGTACAGGAGTATGCCGATGCCAACTCTGACCAACTCCAAGAACTGTTTGCTAAATTTTCAGTGTGAGCATTTTTTCCCCTCAGATATTGGTAAATGCTACAAATTAGTACTTGATTTATTGTTTTCTTAATTGTCTAGACTTAAGTGGTGGTGAAAATGTTAAATAATGCTGACTAAACTTAAAAGTGTATAGTGAGCACATTTTTGGGGGGAAGAACTAGTTGTTAAACATCTAGTAACATACTCCTGTTCTAGGATTTTTTTGTATCATTTATGACCTAGGGAGAGAAGATTTTTTCCTTAGAGGCCCCTTAAGGTAGACTAGAGAATATAGGAGATCAGACTATTGCTGCTACCTCTATCTGGGAGAAGACAGATAAGATAATTGCCCTCTCTCCTTTCCCACTTCAAGACCAGAAGCTCCTTGAGCACTAGGAGTGTCTAACTTTTTTGGAATGAAATCCATTGGTTATCTTTTTTCTTTAGTGACATCCTCAATACTGTTTCTTCATCATTCCTGATTTGTAATCTGTTACAGGTCTGATAGTATTACTTCCTCATTCAATAAACTCCTGTGGCTCCCTATTTCCTATCAAATATAAACTGTTTAGCATTTAAAACACTTTATAACTTTGCCTAATCCTACCTTTCCAGCTTAATATACATGACTTTTCTTCATGTTTGCTGTAGCCAAACTGGCCTTCATACACCTCCCATCTCCATGCCTTTGCTCTGGCTATAACTTATGCCTGAAATATACTCTTTCCTCACCTCTTCCTTTAAGGTTAACCTTAAGTGCTGCCTTTTAAATGAAGTCTTTCCTGATCTACCCAAAATACCCATTTTGCATATATCTCTATATATCCCCATATGTGCATTCATATATATACAGTCAGTAAATATTTATTAAGTACCTACCTCGTGCCAGGTATTGTGCTAAGCACTGTGAATGCAGAGAAATACAAAAGAGTTTAATGGGAGAGACAGCATGCAAATAATCATGTACCAACAAACTATATATAGGATAAATTGGAGATATTCATCAGAAGGAAGGTACAAATACACATACATGCACATTTTCTCCTCTCAATAGATCATCTTTTTTTTTTTTCCCAAGAGTAGGAACTGGGTTTTTAGGGTTTGGGGGCAGTTGGCTTAGTATCTTCGAAAGCCAACAGTGTGTCTTGCTCAAGGTAAGCACTTAATAGATGCCTTTTGATTGATGCATAGATAAATTGATGAATAGATGAAATGATAAATGGATGAATAAACAGATGGAAGTATAGATGAATAGATTGATGGATGGACAGATGGATGAATGTGATACATGATTGATGGATGAATAGATTGATAGATGAAAGATGGACAAATGCATAGATGAATGGATGGATGAATAAATTGATGGACAGATAAATGGATGAATGGAAGGATAGAAAGGTGAATTGATCATATCTACCATACTTTTTTTCAATTTCAATTCTTCAGAAACCATAGAATCGTTTCATGACTTGAAGCTATACAACATTACCTGAAGGATATTGGCATTAAGAATAAAACTTTCTGTGTCAGTAAGAAGCTTGAAGGGAGATCATTAAAAGACTGATGGAGTTTCCCCAAAGGCATTCTAGCCCACCTTTCTTCTGTTAATTTTTTAATCCCAGAATACTGCCCTTTGGCAGAGTGATCTCAGATGGATGTGCTCTATATAATTTTCCCATCTTATTGCTTATCACAGCTTGGACAGCAGGCATTCTTTACCCACTTGATACAAAGTGGGACACAAAGATTAAAAAAGCAACATAGTCTCTTATTAGTTCGCAATTTAACCAAGGAATGAGGAATGTTTGCAGATGGATATAATAAAAGTTAGAATGTAATATAAGTATAATATAATGCAAATTATAATATAATAAGTATATAAGAAAGGCAGACAGGGATGAAGAGATTTTACAAAGTAGCATGACTTCGATTTGGGGGTGGGAATCCAGGAAGGCTTCAAGGAAAAGATGATATTTTAGTCAAGCATTGAAAGAAAGACTTCTTTCTACAGGTTAGGTATAATAAGTATTTGCCTTTGGAGGACAGACTGAAATGATGAGATCTTTTTAATCTGTAAAGAGAATAACCAAGTGGGGTAATATCACAAACTAAAAAGTCATATGGGATGAGTAAAGATTTGGTCATCTGGGCCTGGTCTTAGAACTGGGCCTTTGACCCCCAGGGACTTATGTAGGTAATTTAGGATAAGTGAAAGGAAGTACAGTAATGAAAATTATTGTGAAAACGAAGGTTTCTTCTAAGTGACTGTACAGACTTTCAGTTACAAAGTATTTTTGGTTTATTTTTGCATTGTAATGACTTAGGGGTTAGATATTTCTCTTCAGAAGATCAAACACTAACCTGTCTTCTTAACCAGATCACAAGGAACATCATGTAACTTCTTATTGATGACTGAGTGTGAGCATTCCGAACATCATTTATTGTTCAGTGTTGTTATATAGTGACGTCCTTCCAGTTATTTACTCTGACATAAAACCCTGCCCAGGTTACTGATCTTTTTTCATTCTTAAGCCTACTTTTTATAGGTTTTCTGTCTTCTGTTATTAGTCTATGACTTATGACTCAGAATCACAGTTTAGAAGGGATCTCAGCAGCCCTTTAGAATACCCATATCCAAACCAACTCCCTTTCCCTCTTTATAGTTTATTGCTTCTAATCATCTAAGAACAGATAATGACATCTGCTAAAAATCTAATGGGTTGCCTCAAGATATAGTGAACTCCCCATCACTTAAGGTCTTTATGGAGGTTGGAGGAGCACAGAGGACATTTAAAGAGGTCTGACTTTAGTCCAATTTCTTTATTTTACATTTAAGTAAATGAAAGCCTAAAGAGCCTAAATAGATGGTTCAGTGAGAGCCAGGCCTACAGTTAGGAAGACTTAGTCTGGCCTCAGACACTTATTGGCTGTGTGATTCTAATTAAGTCAATCACTTTTGCCTCAGTTTCCTCAACTGTAAAATGGGAATGATAAAAGCATCTATTTGGCAGGGTTGTTGTGAGGATCAAATGAGGTAATAACAGTAAAGTGCTTAGCACAATGCTTGGTACATAGTAAATACTATAGAACTGTTAATCATTAGCTATTAGAGATGAGATCCATGCACGAGATCACAAAGATGAACTAGAATTAGTAAACATTTTTGTATGTTTTTAATTTTCTGTGAGTTTTTAATTTTTTTCAAAAATATATACATCTTTTAAACATATTTCCATGTTTTCATGTTGTATAAGAAAAAATCATACCAAAAGGGAAAAAAAAAAAACCATGAGAAAAAAACCATACATTCAAATAAATAAGAAAGGTGAAAATACTATGCTTTGATCCACATTTAATCTCTATAATTCTCTCCCTGGATGCAAATGGCATTTTCCATCCCAAGTCTATTGGAATTGTCTTGAATCACTGAATTGCTAAGAAGAGCCAAATACATCATAGTTACTAACCATTTATTAGGTGCCTTCTATGTTCCAGACCAAGTGTTAAGCACTGGTGATACAAAGAAAAGCAGAAGACAGTCCCTGCCTTTGAAGAGTTCTCCATCTAATAGGGAAAACAGTAGGGAGACAAGGAAATGCAAACAGGCTATCTATACAGGTTACATAAGAAGTAATCAATAAAGAGATACTAGAATTAAGAGGAATTGGAAAAAGCTTCCTGTAGAAGGCAGGACTGTGGATGGGACTTGAAGGAAGCCAGGAGGCAGAAACAAACCCACAACTGTAATAAATGTTCTGACTTAGGAGATGGATTGTGGTGTTTTAGGAATAGCAGGGAGGTTAGTGCCACTGGATCTCACAGTACTCGGATGGTCTAAGGTATAAGAAGACCAGAGACCAAATCTATTTTCTTTTTTGAGAAATGAGGTAATGAGAACTTCTTTTCAGGTAAAAGGTTAGGTAGATAACTTCTGACATGCCTTTCTTCTTGTTCTGAAAAGCAGCCTCTAAGTATGGGCCTGAGGAGCTGTCTTACAGGTAAAGAGCATGGATTTGTGGCAGCTAGTTCAGCTGCTTAGGTATCCCTCTTTGATTTACTCTTAAGTTGTCACCTATGTTCTGGATAGTTGAGATGGCTGGAAGTCTGACCTCACTCCGAATAGCTTGGAGTAAATTTTTGGAGTTCCTTACCCTTAAATGTGGCATTGGCTAAGAAGATAAACAGATTCAATGAGAAATTAGACAGATTCATGGATTACAGCTCCATGATGGGTCATTTAAGAAAGTTAGAGGTATTTGGAACCTATTTCTGACCTGAAAGGACAACCTACTCTTCCCATGTCCAGTCCTTTGAGGCTTCTCTCAAAGACAGAGTCCCTGGGTTGAGGGGAACCTGTAGTTGAGCCACAATAGGAATTTTGATTCTTAATCAAGTGAGGGCCTTTCAGAGGGTGATATTAGTATAAATATGGTCTTCATGTTGGGTTTTGGTGTGGAATGTGACCGGCTAATATGAGGCTGGGGGTGATCAGAGTAAGGATTTGCCCTTCGGATATATGGCTGTACCTGGATATGGAGATGAGTATACATGAAAGAGAAATCATGCTCTGTGGGGGTAGGGAGGGATGGGCACCATGCCCTCTGGATGCTGTGCCAAACTGGGCTAATCACTGCCAGCTGGGCCGGCAGCTGGGGAGCAGAGCACCTGCATCTTTGCCGGCTCTCCATCCTGCCCATGTGCTGCAGGGTTTGTGCGAGGGTGGTGATGGCAACTCCATGCCAGCTGGGGGAAATGGTGTTGAGCTGGCATCCTCTGCCTTGGCTTAGGGGTCTCCAACTACAGCTGCAGCTCTACTGAGGATAGCATGCCACTCTGGTGCTTCCTTTCCTTCTCTCCTGCACACTCCCCCCTCCTCTTCTTAATAGTCTTTGATACCCTTCTTCCTGCCTGTCCAGACATCACCTCAGACAAAATGAGACATCATGGACAACCAGCTCCTTTCCCAGCCAGGGCTGAAGTAGAGAGCTGGAGGGAAGGGGAAGATAGTCATGAGAAAATTGCCAGAAAGGAGCAGGATTTGGGAGTGAGAAGGGGAGAATCTTCCTATCTTTTATGTGCCTCTCTGTCACTGGCCAGAGATGGTCCCAAATACCTCCAGTTTTCCTATCCATAGCTCTGGCACTTAGTCTTTCATCATATAGTACCCCAACTATGTACTGAAAGCCAGTCTTGTGGGAGTTACAGAGAAAGAGAAGACAAAATCCCTTCTCTCATGGATTTGTAAGTCTATGGGGAAAGATAAGACTCACAAGTCTGAAATAATTAAGAAACAACCAGAGTGAACATGACTGGGATTGTGGCCATGGTGTACTGGAAAGAGCTCTAGGCAGGCAGGTTTTGCCACTATTTGGTGACTCTGGGTCAGGAGGGTTTCCTTTCTGGGTCTCACTTTTCTTTCTTTGAAAAAAATGCGGGGAGTCGTACTAGATGATCCCTTGGGACTCTTCTAGCTTGTATTTTAATAAACCAAACTGTGGCATAGAGGGGGAATATCATAGGATTTCAGTTGGCACTACATCTCCCCACACCCACTCCCGAGGATTAAGAAGTTGTCACTTTGCTTTCAAGGGTGTCTAGGAGGACAGAGGGAGGGGAAATCCTCATGTGCATTAACCTCGTGGTCAAGTCAACCACGTTCTCAGTTGACCCTGACTCAGCCCATATCCTAAGGGGGAGGTGGAGGTGAGAGGAAAAACAGATGGAAAGGGGAGGCGGAAGACACAGATTATAGAAAAGAAGGTTCTTAGCACAAGTAGTGACTAAGGGAAATAGACCCACAGATTCCATGTCCAGCCAACTTCCTGTCCTTTCTTTCGTTCTTTCTTTTTTAATCATTCCTTGCTTTTATTTAACTCACTCCAGGTTGGAACCTCTTTCTGCCCCAGGAATAGCCCCAGAGACAGTCTGGCTCTCCCTAAAAGGCTAACTATGAAATACATAGGTAAATAGTAGTTAGGGATTCAGGCTCCTGATGTTTCTTCACCTCTAGGGAAATAATAAAATGGGACAGGATCCTCCCACATGTTAGTCAATATAAACCAATATAAAGACTGTAATACAATATAAAGAACATGATATCCAATATAAAGAATGTGATATAATATAAAAAATGTAACCTTTTAGAGGCAGCTAGTTGGTGTAGTGGATAGAGCACCAGCTCTGAATACAGGAGAACCTGAATTCAAAAATGAACCCAGACATATAACACTTCCTGGCTATGTGACCCTGGGCAAGTCACTTAACCCCAATTGCCTCAGCAAAAATACATAAATAAAACTATAAGCTTTCTTTAAGGACAGGAACTATTATTTCACCTTTGTCTTTAATGTTTGTATGTGTAACACAGCTCTTTGCACATAGTATGGTGCTTAACAAATGCTTTTTCATTCTTTCAAATAGTGAGCTATTAATTATTAATCACTTCCTGTGTGTTTGTAATTGTACCTACTCTTAAGCTTACATTCTATTTTTTTTTAATACGGCTTTTTATTTACCAGATATATGCATGGGTAATTTTACAGCATTGACAGTTGCAAAATCTTTTGTTCCAATTTTTCCCCTCCTTCCCCCCACCCCCTCCCCCAGATGGCAGGTTGACCAATACATGTTACATATGTTAAAGTATAAATTAAATACAACATATGTTCAAAAAGAATCAGACTTTGAAATAGCGTACAATTAGCCTGTGAAGGAAATCCAAAATGCAGGCGGACAAAATTAGAGGGATTGGGAATTCTATGTAGTGGTTCCTAGTCATCTCCCAGAGTTCTTTCACTGGGTGTAGCTGGTTCAGTTCATTACTGCTCTATTGGAACTGATTTGGTTCATCTCATTGTTGAAAATGGCCACATCCATCAGAACTGATCATCATATAGTATTGTCATTGAAGTATATAGTGATCTCCTGGTTCTGCTCATTTCACTCAGCATTAGTTCATGTAAGTCTCTCTAGGCCTTTCTGAAATCATCAGCTTACATTCTATTAAAATAAACATGTCTCATTTATCATAGCTCCTAGATTCTGAGAGTCATAGAATGTTAAACCTTAGATATCACTGAGTTTCTCATATTGTGGGTAATGAAACTAGAGAAATATTAGAGGAAATTGCCACAATAATAGTTAACATTTATATAGTCCTTTAAGATCCTTTATATGTATTATCCCATTTGATACTCAGAACAACTCTTTGAAGTATGCTTGAAGTATGTGAAGTATGTACAATATTATTATCCCATTTTGCAGATGAGGAAACTAAGACTGAGAATACTGTGTCTCCCTTTATACAGCTATAGGTTTTTATTTTATTAGAATCTTTTAAAATTTTAATTTAATATTTCCCTTGGTTTCTGAGACAGTTGAAATGACATATCTAGAGTCACATAGCAAGTTTAGAAGGCTGAGGTAGAGTTTGTCCTCAGGGGCATCCCTGATATCCCATCCACCCATTTTTTCTATTTGAACATGTGATATCCTCTCCCATGGCTCATATTAGCTCTTTCTGTGAATGATTTCCCCTATGGATGGGACCAAAGGAAGAAGGGGGTGGTAGATAGAATGTAGAGCTTCCTCCTCTCATTCCTTTGACTTCATTGCTAGTCATAACTCTGCTAATAATGAAATCATCCTAAACGGGGTTCCCAGCTCTGAGTCAGACCACAGCAGGGATTTTCTTGGGGAATGAATGAAGGGGGTTTGAACATGGGTAGGGACATTGAGTCATCTAACTCCACAGTGACCTGAAGCACCCATACCAATATTCAATGAATGATGTGAGAAGCTAAGTACTAACTTCCAGGGAAAGGAGACTAGGTACTAGAGATTGAGCTAAATATTAGATCTAAGAGTAACATGCTACATTTCCCTGGTATCATTACTGGTCAGTATTATAGACAATAGATCCAAAATCTAAGCCTGCAGTCAGAGGTTAGAGATCTGGCCATGGTCCTGTATACTTAGCTTTCAAGTACCAAGAATGTACAGAGCTCTGGTGAATCTTAGAATAGAGAGGACTGTCTGGAGGCCAGATATAGTCCAGCTATTGACCAATGCCCTGGAATGGCCAACCCTTCAAATCAAATACAGAGTTGCCCTAGGAAAGTTTTTTTTCCCATTTTTCTCTGAGACTCTGGGAGTGGGGCTCACTTTGGGGTGAGGAGGTCCCTTCCCCCATCTTCTGGAAAGATATGCTTAACCAGACTCTTCCTCTCCTTTTTTTGGCCTACACAAGACTAATAGAAAATATTTAGAGCAAGAGAAGGATAGGAGCTATTTGAAGATTGAAAAAGATGAAGTGGAGAATGAATTTGAGAGGAAATTAGGTTTGGAAGTGTTGGAGGAGACTGAAGGAAAAAAGGACTTGGAAAAAAACACTGAGGGAGGAGAATAGAGCACACTGGAGTAGAGAATATGGGTACTATAGTGGGGAAGAGACTTGGGGGAATTTGAAGAGAGAGATAATTTGGGAATTTCCATTTTTTTGGGAGGTCTTGAAAAGGAAACTTTTTATTAAAAGAATTTTTAAAAATCTATTTCTTCACAAACACTAAATAAAACTTTTCTATATAAAATAGATAAGTATTATGTAAATATAAATCTCTTTTAAGCACAATTTGTTTTTCCTTTTAATTATATGCAATTCAACATATAGCTTTCAAGGCTGTCTTATTTTTCTCTGTTTTCTTTTGGTCTTTGAAAGAGATGGAAATTCCAAAGCATTCCTTGGCTTCTCTGATTTAGTGTCTTACCATTTCTCCCTGTTGGTTCTTATATCTACCCACATTCTGTCCTTCATTTCTCAAGTCCTCCAAGACACAGTGTTTCCCTGAACCCTCTTTTTTCTAGGCCTGAGAAATCTCAGTGGGAAGGTGACCTTCATTTCCATGGGATCTTCCCCATTGAAGGCTATCTTGTGATCCTGTATATCTTATACATAGACTTCCTATTTCTTCTGGTAAGATAGGTCACAAAAAACCTAACCATCTATCACTCCTTTCTCATCCTTCTCTTCCTCTTCTGATCCATCTTATACCATGTATTATTTCTTAGTTAACTTGGACACTTCTCCCTTCTCCCTCTCACTATATTCCTTATTCTAGGTTTTACTCATCTATCTAGGGAATGTCAGGAAGGAGCAGGAGTTGTTCATTCATTCATTCATTCATTCATTCATTCATTCATTCATTCATTCATTCATGTATTTAATAAGTACCCTTCCTTTTTTGTCCAGTACTGTGCCAGGCATTGTGGGAGAGACAGGATGTTAAAAGTTATAGCCTCTGCCCTCAAGGAACTTTTAATCTAATTGAGGAGATAGAGTGAGCACACCTAGAGAGGTAACTCATACAAGGAAATGACACAAGCATAGGAAGCCAACTTCTTGAACTAATTGAAGTGATTAGGGAAGACTTCATAGAAGTGAGGCTTTATGGGACCTTAAAGGACGGATAGTAGTCAAATAGGGTAGAAGGATTGTTCTCCTCACTTTTGGGGAGACAAAAATTGTAACTAGGACAAAGCTTGACCTGTCCCTATTAACTGTCCCTCTGTTCTCTTCACTCTGACCACCTGTAAACATCCAGAAGGATACAAAGGAGGAGGATAGCACTATGTACTGGGGGACAGGGGTTGTGGGCATGGCACTGTGCTTAATAGAATGGGGCTTGGTTATTCCCTGGGAGAATGTTCAGGGTTTAAGCTGAGAGATCACTGTGCTGAATTTTCTTTCCCAGAGGGGAGGAAGAGCAGTGGCTGAAACCCTGTATCCTATGTCCTAAGGTCTGGCTTCCACAGGATGGGAGAAAACAATCTAGAGATACTATAGTCAGAGGTTTAAATGATGGGAAAACAGTCCCCTCAATCTTAATTTCAGAGAATGGGTCAAGGGCCCAGTCATATGCCAGGGGCACAAGAATGACACTTCCCCTACGATAAGACCATGGGATGTACGTGGCCTACGTGAGTTAGTGGAGCTGGGGAAACGTGCTGCCCGTCTCGGAATCCCTCCTCCCTGGCACTGAGGGGCCAAGGCCGGGCAGCTGTGCTGGAGGAGTGGGTTGGAAGTTGGAGGGCCCATTGTCTTTGCCTGCCTCCCTACCAGCGGGCACAGACTCAACAACTTCCAGGGGAAGGCATTTGCAACCCGGGCATGGAGCCCCTGCTTTTCACCCCCACCCCCCACATGCACGCCTCAGCCTGCACGTCCTCGTCTGGGCATCAGGCTGGTTGGTACTTCCCACTCCTGCTTGCCCCTTCAGGGCCCTGGCCTGAGTAAGGATTGGAAGTTTCCTCATTTATTCTGTTTTAGGAGAAACAAAATTTTGGATGCAAGAGTGGGGGTTGGGGTGGAGACTGTATAGGAATTTAGAATAGAATATTGGATAAGACAGGTAAGAGCAGCCCCTCCCCCCAAAAAACCCTATTCAATGATGTTAGACCACATTGCAAGGGATCCAGGAATCAAGATTGCTGCTCTTTTCATCACCAATGAAGATAGTTAGGGAGAGACGTGTGGACCCTCATCTGTGTGAGGGAATACTTTGTGGAGTTATTGCAATGTGCATGTAAGACTGGTTTGTTTTTACCAGGAATCAGGAGACTTTGGGGTCTAGTCCGAGTTTTCTCACTGACTCACTGAATGACCTTGGGAATTGTTCTCTTCCTATCTTACAAAAACTTAGAGTTGAACTACTGGAAATAACTTCAGGGGGCTGGGAAGAGAAGAGAATAAGAATCAGCACCTATTATGTACTAGCTACTTTATAAATATTACCTCAATTGAGTGTCACAATAATTCCACTATTATTATCATCCCTATTTCACAGTTGAGGAAAGCAAGACAGACAGAGTTTTTTGACCTTGGGTTACCCAGTTAGTAGCTGTTTGAGGTGGGATTACAACTCAGATCTTTCTGATTTCAGATTCACTCAGCATTCTATCCATTGTTTCACCCAGCTGCAAATCTTAGAGATAATGTGGTCCAATCTCCTGCCCTCCTATTTTATAGAAGAGAAAAATTAAATGACTTGCCAAGCTCACAATGATACACAAAGATAATAAATTACAGAAATAGGATTCAAACTCAAATTTCCTCATACAGTGCTCTTTCAACTATACTATATGAGATTCAAGTACCTTGCAAAAGTAACGAAAAAAAGTAGATTGGATTGCATTCATGCCAGAGGACCTGGATTCATAGACTTTATCACTTTATTACACATATGAACTTCAGCCTTTGTTTCCTTTTCTATAAAATGAAGGGATCAGACCTGATGATCAATAGGATCTAAATCTAGGCTTTCTTAAGTCTCTTCTACTCCTAAATTATGATCTCAGCCATTTCCCTTTCCCTGGACAGGTTGGATCCTGCATCAGGTTGGACCACTGGTAAAGGGACGGAGAGAGTATTTTGTTACAGTAATGTCTTTCTCTTCCCATATGCCCCTTTTTCTTTCCCACTTGTACAAGTGAGGTGTGTGTGTGTGTGTGTGTGTGTGTGTGTGTGTGTGTGTGTGTGTGTGAAAGCAGGTGTCCCCCTAAAATCCTAGAGGACTTCATCCAGGAAAGGAGGAAGAGTGGCTTGCCTGCTTCCTCTGATTACTGGCTACCCCCTCCCCTGGATTCTCCTGTGCTGGAGCAGCTACCTCTGGTTAACAAGTTAAAAATAACCCCTGTGGGCTCTTCTCCCTCCATGGCAATGGTGTTTGTATTGGCATTTGAGTTTCCCTGTGCCCATGCCAACTCCCCAGGCATGTGATGCTTGTCAGGAAAATGAATGTCAGTGTGGGGTGGGGGCTCAGTCTTGGTGGCAAAATGCTGGGGGAGCAGAGATTGGAGGCATTTCAAGGAGTTGGTTCAGGACTTTCCTTCTAGGGACTTATGTGGGGGAGGTGGGTAGAAGGGATGGTAGGAGCCATGGGGCTTAGGTTACTAGATAGGAAAAATGACTTTCAGGAAAGAAGGAAAAATAAACTAAGAGGAATAGAGAGAATAGATCAGAGCCAGGGAATGAAAGTTATAGAATTAGAGATTTCCAAATCATGGAATTATAGAATTCTTCAATCAGAATTTTAGGACTATGGCATCTTCTGTTGGGAAAGGGCTTCCAATGATATTCTTGTCCAGACTTCTTGACTTCAAGGTGCACTCCTAACCATCTAGGATAGATGACTGTGTCTTTTTTCAAGCTCTCTAGGCACAGACCATGGCACAAAACTTCCCTTGAGCTGTAGTACTAACCACTTTGATAGGCAAGTTCTTACTATGTCCAATTAAAATCTAACTGTCTTTGATGTAGGCCCATAGCCTACATTGTTTGCTTTAGAGATGTGCTCTGTCACATTTCCTCATCGTAATTAATAATAACTTGCATCTATAGAGCATTTCAGAGCATTTGCAAATTTACCAATTTTATTATTCTTCTGTTATCCTTATAACAATTCTGCAAGATTCAAGAGAGCTACTAATAAAATACATATTTTATAGATGGGGAAAACAGAAGCTTCGAGAACTTCTTTAACTTGCCTAAGAACACATAGTTGGTGAATGGGAGAGTTGGGGTACAATTCAATGGGTGCTCCATGTTAAATCTTAGTTGTGTGCTCTTGTACAAATGTTACCCTGCTCTCATTTTTCCCCATTTGTAAAATGGAGACAATATCAGCATGAACATCACCTACTTAATGATATTGTTATAAAGATCATCTGAGATAACATTCATAAAAGGATTTTTGACCATAAAGCAACATGAATTATTATGATTATTGTTATTGTTATCACAGACTTAGTATTCTTTCAATTATAGCTCTCTATCAAGTAAAAATTCTTACTATACCCCAAGATACAAATTAAGTCATCTTTCTTTTCTGGGCCTATATTGTAAGAATGAGATTTGGCTGCAGATGAATTTAAGAGTTCCTTTTCAGCATCACTATTCCAAGTCATCCATTAATATTCTTTTCTCCAGATTATACAACCCTTATTCTTTTGGGGAGAAGAGAAAACACATGTATTAAGTGACTACTGTGTGCCCTATGCACTTTTTTTTTTTTTTTTTTTTACCAATATTATCTCATTTGATCCTTACAACAGCCCTGAAAGGTTGGCAATTGATTATCCCAATTCTACAGATGAGGAAACTGAGGCAGAACAGAAGTGAAAAGACCTGTCCAGGTTCACACATCTAATAAGTGTCTGAGGTCAGATTTGAACTCCTTGGGATTTCCTCAATCCGGGTCCAATGTTCTATACACTGGAGCAACTAGCTACTCTAAAGACCTTTGCTCACAGGACCTATTGCCCTTCACCATTGTCCTCTGGACCTCTTCCAGCTTCTTCTCTACTGCCTGTTAGTTCGGTGACCAAATCTGGACAGAAAGCAGTAACAGGTGCTGCTGAGTAGAGAGGAAGGATGACTTCCCAGTTCTGGCACATCATATTCCTTTCCAGGGCCAGCTCTGAGTAAAGCTATAAAGAGGATTGAAGTCTGATTTTCTCTCTGCAACGTGCTTCCCCACCATTCTTTTCTCATTTCTCCTTCCAGATTCTATGATTTTAGAATAATGGAATTCCATGACACCATAGCTACTGAACTCTGCTGTCTCCTTTCTACGTAGCTTTTCCTTCCTTACACTGAAAGTCAGTTTTTCTGTGCGTGGGACGAGGGAGGGGGTGGGGAGAGGGTTAACTAAAGTATCGTTCAATCAGCAAACATTAAGCACAATGCTGAGCTAGGCTGGAGACACAGGAAAAAAAAATGATCCAATCTTCACCCTTAGGGAGTTTTCAATCTATTACAAGTACAAGAAGTATAATGAATTAGAGTGTGGTAGAAGTAAAATATGTATTCTTAAAAAATTCAGGCAGCTTGAGCTTGTCAAGGAGACTTGAGTTCGTTTCCAGTCTCAAACACCTCCTGGGCAAATTGTTTCACTCAGTTTCTTCAATTGTAAAACCCGAATAATAACAATAGTATCTGTCTCTCTGAAGGAACTAGGTGGCTCAGCGGATACTGTATCCACTGAGTGGATATTTTGTCCACTGGGCCTAGAATTAGGAAAACCTGAGTTCGGATGTTACCTCAGACACTTACAAGCTATAAGACCTTAAGCAAGTCATTGAAGCCCTGGCCGGAAAAGGAAATGGCAAAATTCTCCAGTATCTTTGTCAAGAAAACCCTATGGACAGTATAAGCATGATATGGTCCATGAAGTCATGAATTGTTGGACTCAATTAAATAACAGCAAAAATCCAGGTTAAGGATAAAATGAAACATTTACAAAGCATTTTGCAAGCCTTATAGGGCAAACTGTTAATATAATGGCATTTTCACCCCAAACACTTTTCAACTTGGGGCAAGAATCAGTGAAAGAGGAAGTGGTCCCTGAACTGAACCTTGAAGGAAAAGAAGAACCAGGAGGAAATGAGGAAGTGCAGCTGAGACACAGGAGACAGTGTATACACACATGCAATGACTGGGAAAAGACAAAACAGGACTCCCTCGTTCATTGGGTAAATAAGGGCAAATCACTTCTCTAGGGCTCAGATTTTTGTCCTCTAGACCCCTTCCAGTATGTATAAACACACACACACACACACACACACACACACACACACACAAAATCGAGGAGAAGACCCTCAGAGTTTCTGACTAAAGTAGAAATGACTGCTATTGACATTCAGTTTGACTCAATTGGGATCCAAACAATGGCTAACTATTACTTTGGCATTGCATCAGCCTTGCCAGCCTGAATCCATTGGGCTTTTGGTCAGGGATCCCTGTTCCTTGAAGTTCATTTGGGTGTCTTTCATTAGATGAGAGTGCAGTTCTAAATCTTACCTTTTCATCTTTGTGACATTGACATTTCCCGCTCTTGTGGCTGTCTAGTCTCTAAGCAGCTGTCAAGTCTTGTCAGTTCTACTTTTGAAACATCTCTTGACTACATCCCACCACCCTGGTGCAAGCTCTCATCATCTCATGTCTCCACATCTAGCTGATTTCCCTGTTTCAATTCTCTCCTCATTGCAATCCATCTTCCATCCACCTGTCAAATCGATCTTCCTAAAGGTGACCCATTTCTTCATAGCCAATCAACTTCAGTGGCTCCCTTCTGCCTTCAGGATCAAATGTTGGCTTTTAACTGAGCCCTCTCTTACTTTCTAGTGTTCTTGCAGCTTACTCCCCAAGACATACTGCTTGATTCATTGGCTTCCTGGTTGTTCTTTGGACAAAACTCTCTACTTCTTATCTCTGAGCATTATCCCTGGCTGGTCCCCTAGAATATTCTCTCTCCTTCTCTCTTCCTCTTAGCTTAACTGACTTCCTCTGAGGTTCAGCCAAAGTCTCACCTTTTGAAAAAAGCCTTTCCTAGTCTTCCTTAATGTTAGTGCCAGCCCTTCTCTAGTGGATTAAAGCAGAAGGGGAAGTGACTTGTTCAGACTCACATAGCTAATGTCCAAGGCTATATGCAAACTCAGGTCTTCATTACTCTGGGGCCAGCACTCCATCCACTGAGCTACCTGGCTGCCACAAACTGGTAAATAGTAGGTGCTTAATAAAATGCCAGTCGCCTGACTGACTTAAAGAGCAGGGGAAATCAATAATCAACCAGCATTTATTAAGCACTTACTGGATCTCAGATACTTACTAGCTGTGTGACTCTGAGTAAGTCACTTAACCCTGTCTGCTTCAGTTCCCTTATCTGTCAAATAAGGAAGAGAAGGAAATGGCAAACCCCTCCAGTGTCTTTGCCAAGAAAACCCCAAGTGGGGTCATGCAACGGACAACACAACTGAAATAACTCAACAATAACATATGTCAGGGTCACAGGCACTGGGGATGCAACTCAGAGAGTTTATATTCCTTCGGGGAGATCGTTTCTAGCTTGGAGTATGGGATTAATCTCTGCCACTTACTAGCTGTTGGACCTTGGGCCCGTCCCAGATGAGGAAGTTTTAGGCTTCATCTATAACATGAGTGTGTTGGACTGGGTGGCCTCTGCAGTCCCTTCTACCTCTAAGACTTGAGAGCCTGGGATTCTGGGGGGAGAAGAAGAGGAGGAGGAGATTCTCTCTGAAGGAGTTATGTGTATGTGTGTATGTGCACGCGCGCATGCTGGTGGTGGTGATGCTGGTTAGCCCACCAACCTAGAGCCTCATCATTTCAATCCCACAGGAAGCCTGTCAGCACTGACTCAGCAGAACTGTAGGTGATCCCCCCAATATCTCTCTCTCTCTCTCTCTCTTTTTTTTTTTTTTTTTTTTTTTGCATGCTCATGGCTATCTTGGAAGCTCCTGGTGACAAAATTGGGGATTTGGGGGATTTCTGAAACAGCTTGGAACTGGTTCATTTAGTCAAATTCCCCAGACTTCTGGAAGAGCCCTTGTGTTATAATATCCCCTCCTCCCACCTTGCTGCATATTAAAACACAGCTGTTTTCTAGGGGTGTTGCCTCCTCTTTCCTTTTCCCAGACCTAAGGTCGATGAGGAAGGTGTCCTGCTTTTTCTTCCTTTCCTAGGGCGAGTCCAGTAGCAGGGGCCTGGGCCCCAGAGTCAGTCTTCCTAATGGTATCCTGTAGGAACTAACCCTGAATCTCCCAGTGTTGGTCAGGTCAGAGCTTAAGTTGGCCCTGGTGAGTGACGGATCTGAATTTCTTCAGTAGGGATGCTAACAACCTTCTTTCCATCACTCATCACCAGAGCCACTGAAAGGTAAACTAGTCCACTTCCTTGGAGGAGAGTTCACTGAGGTTCCTGCTGGCCTCTGACCTCTACTCCCCTGGGCTCCCTGCTCTCTGCCTTGCGTGTGGCTAACAGCCCGAGGGTGAGGGGTGAGGTCATGTCTGAGCAAGGAGGGGAAAGACCAGGCATTAGAACGTGGTCACATCAGTGGCAAGCTGGTTTAGTAATTTTACTGTAATATCTTTCCCCCACTTTGGCCGCCAAGAAGGAAAACCACAGATAGTCTGAATCATCATGTAGAGCCGGGGTAGAGCAAAAGCAGCTGTGGAGAACTGGGACACAGCAGACAGAACACATGTGCTGTGGATGTGCGTGCAGGCTCAGGCTGCTGCCCAGATCACCCAGAAGGGCTCTTGTCCTCAGGGGGAATACTGAGTCGCGGACAGATGTGAAGAGTCATACAGCAAAAACTTTATTTTCAAACAATCCTGTTTGAACTTTAGTTCTGTCGCCTCCAGGAAGTCTTCCTGGATTAACCCTATTCAGAGAAAGATACTCCTGGTGCTTTAAAAAAAAATAAACAAAAGAAACAAATACGAATTGAGTGCTGGGTATGTGTAATAAGAATTGGTCATTGAGTAATCCAACTAGGAAAATAAGACATATAAATTTAATATTCTCTCTGGATTACTCTTGCAACTTATACACTTACTTGATGGTTGGGCCCCTGAGTGACTGTGTGAAACTATATTTATGTTATTATTACTTCAGAGCCTTAACTCATATGCTTACAAGGAAATGAATAGTTGTTAGCAAAGGCATTTATTGAATTAGGCTAGAAGAATAATAGTCATAAAGTTTTCCCTTCATAAATCTGAGCTATACTTTTCCACAATAAGCACAGCATCCATAGGAAGAAT
This sequence comes from Sminthopsis crassicaudata, assembly GCF_048593235.1. Taxonomy (NCBI): domain Eukaryota; kingdom Metazoa; phylum Chordata; class Mammalia; order Dasyuromorphia; family Dasyuridae; genus Sminthopsis; species Sminthopsis crassicaudata. Next base: position 274,802,564 of record NC_133620.1, read on the forward strand.
GGGCTCAAACTTAGAGTATGTTAGTGAGGCATTCATATAGGATGCATCTGTGATAAAAACAACAGCTCCTGACACTGCAGAGCCTGGAAACCCAGATTTCTCTCTCTGCAGAGCATTCAGATCATTCATTTTGGGGGCAGAATTTTTATTGAACATGTTATTCATTTTGAGTCACAGGCTCTCCTCCTCTCCTCTCCTCTGCTTCATCCCTTGGGCCTCTTTGTATCTGCATCTGCTTGGAGTGTGTGTGTGTTTGCTCTTTGATAGACATATCATCTCTTACTAGTTAGGGAGCTCCCTTTCCAGTCTGAATGGCTGATGGAGGGAGGAGAGAGAAATTCTCCAAGCTCTACCTCATAGGCAGCTCCAGGCTGGGAACCTCTCCTATTGCTCCAGCTCTTCTCAACTGCTAGAGAGGGTATTACCCATTTCACAGCCGTATTTCATGACTGACTAAGAGGAGTGGAAGAAATTTATTCTCTGTGGAGATCCTGATCTATTTTGCTTTTTATTGTTCAGTTGTTTCAGCCTCATTTGGGGTTTTCTTGGCAAACATACTAGTAGGGTTGGCCCTTTCCTTCTCCAGCTCATTATACACATGAGGAATTTATAAGCAACAGAGTTAAATGACTTGCCCAGGATCACACAGTTTGTAATACAGTTTCTGAGGTTGGATTCAAAACTCAGGTCTTCCCGACTCCAGGCTTAGCACTTTATCCACTGTACCACTAGCTGCCCAGGTTGCCTTGAGCTTGCACAATTTAAATATATGGCTCATTGCTTGCTTAGCCAATCCAGTTGTTCCCTCTTTGTCTCAAGCAGAAAGCTGTTTATACCTTATAAGAGATCAGGGCTTAGATTAATCTTTACAGTTATTTTAATACCATGATTAAAACCTTGTGATTTTATTCTGGGCCTTCTGTAATGATGACATCATCTGATTCCTCTTTCCCTTAAAAAAAATTATTGTGGTTTTGAACTTCTTTAATCTTGTGCTTATTATCTTATCAATTATGATGTCTTATCTCCCTAGCTTTTATGTGAATTCCCTGAGATCAGAGATTATCTTATACTTACTGCATATTTAGATTTAGCAGAAAAAATTCAGAAGTTAACTGATCTATTACAGATAAAGAAACTGGGGTCCAAAAAAAACTGAGGAGGATCGAGGGAAATAAGAAGTAGGGAGAGAGGCATTCTTATACTTACAAGTCATTCTGTCAGCCTCGGTTTTCTTCTCTGTAAAATGGTAATAATGATAGCATCTACCCCACTGGGTCAGCCAGTGAGTCAATAAACATTTATTGGTACCCACTATGTCCCAGGCACTGTGATTAGTTCTGGGGATATAAAAATTGGCAAAAGGTAGCCCCTGCTCTCAAGTAGCTGATAGTCTAATGGGGAGACAACATACAAAAAACTATATGCAAACAAAATATACGAAATAAAATGGAAATAATAAACAAAGGCAGAGAACTAGAATTAAGGGGGATGGGAAAGGTTTCCTAGGAAAGTGGCATTTTGGAAGTAACATGGTTGAAACCAGAGAAGTTAGGAAGGAGAGCTGAGGAAAGAGCAAATTCCCAGTATGAGGGATAGCCAGAGGAAATGCCTACAGTTGGGAGATGGAGTGCCATGTTCATGGACCAGCAAAGAGACCAGAGTCACTACCTTTCAGTGTATATGCAAGAAGGATCTAAGACATAAGAAGAAAGATGGAAAGGAGCAAATTTATGAAGGTATTTGAATATTTAACAAAGGATTTTATATTTCATCTTGAAAGTGATAAGGAGTAACTAGAGTTTATTGAATAATGACATGATCAGATCTCTGTTTTAGGAAGATTGCTTTGGTGGCTGAATGGAGTATGGATAGGAATAGAACAACCATCAGGCTCTTACAACAGACCAGTCATGAGATGAAGACCTGTTCTAAGGTAATGGCAATGACAAAGGAAATAAAGAGGTATATGAATGAGATGTCAGGAAAATGAAACAACAGGTATCACAACAGATTGAGGAAGAGAGAGGATGTGAGTCTGGGTCACCAGGAGCAGTACTCTTAAAAGTCACAGGAAAGTTAAGAAAAAAAGGAATGTTTTAGGGAAAGGTAATGAATTCAGTTTTGAACATGTTGAACTTAAGATGTTTAGAACATTCCAGTTTGAGATGTCCAATAGACATTAGGAGGTTAGCAGAGAGATTACAGCTGGATAAGTAGATCTGAGAATCATCAGCAGGGAAAGATATATCTAGTGCTTTAATTTATATTAAAGTACTCCCTTCTACAGGAAGTCTTTTCCATCCCTCTTAATTCTAGTTCCTTCCTTTTGTTTATTATTTCCAAATTATCCTGTATATATTTTGTTTGTATATAGTTGTTTGTAAGATGTGTCTCCATTAGATCATCAACTCCTTGCTAGAGATAATTGAATCTATGGGACCTAATGAAATCACCAAGTGAAACAGTGTAGAGGGGAAAAAGTCCTAAGTCACAGCCCAGGGGTTCACCTACATGACTTGGAAGAAGATTCAACAAAAGGAACTGGTCAACAGATAGAAGAAGAAGCAGGAATGATTAGTTTTCCAAAAACCTAGAGAGAAGAAAGTATTAAGAAAAAGGTGATTTAAGTATCAAGAAGGACTAAGAAAAGTATTTTATAGTTGGCAATTAAGAGATCACAAGTAAATTTGTAGAGAACAGTTTTGGTGAAATGATGGAGCAGGAAGCTAGGTTTTTAGAGAGTTGAGAGTGAAAGAAAAGGAAATAAAAGGAAATATTATAGATGGGTTCCTCAAGGACTTTTGCCACAAAAGTTAGGAGAGAAGAGAGACAATAGGTAGCAGAAATGGATGGATCAAGTAAGGTTGTTTTTTTTTTTTTTAAGGATGATGAAAACATGAACATATATGTAGATAGGAGGGAAACAGCCAGTAGACAGGATCAGAGTAAAGATAAGTAAGAAAGTAAGGATAATAGAGAGGGAAATTTGCTGGAGAAGATGGGATGGAATGGGATTACTTGGGCATGTAAAGGTATTTGCCCTGGGAAGGAAAAGGATTATCTCTTCATGTGAGACAGGGGTAAAGGAGAAGATAATGGCAGAAGGCATCTGGATAATGTGAGATTATTAATAGGAAAGAAAAGAGAGAAAGTGAGCTCCCTGAAAATGGCCTCAATTTTTTTTAGTACAACATGTGGCAAAATTCTAGCTGAGAGGGGAAGGGAAGGAAGTACCCTGGGAGGGTTGAGGATAATGGATAGAAGGTTGCTAGAAGAACTATTCTGGTAAGGGGAAAGTGAGTTAATCAAGGATGTATAAAAGGATTGTCTTGCCATGGTGAGGACCCAGTTTAAATTATATAGCATAACTTTGTAGTGAATCAGTCATTGCAGTTTCCTGATTGTTCCACCACACATGTATAGGAGCAAAGGCAATAGGTGGTGAGAATGTTACAAGGCTGAGATTTGTCAGGGCAAGACTGACAATATGATAAGGGAGCAAGGGACTCAAGGAAAGAGGAGGATATAGATTTAAACTGGTTCATCAACATGTCAAATGGAAAAAGGAGGAAAATCCTAGTATGGGGGTAGTAGCCCAAGAAAGACCCAAGGGTCAAGCAATTGGACAAAGAACAGGGTTTGGGTTTGCAAGGTAGAGAAAGAGGTGAAATGACAATAAATTGTGATTACAGAGAAGAATTTCAAAGTTTATGAACATGAAAGAGATGCATTTGTGGCTTTTCTGTTTGTATTCCCAGCAGTTACCACTATATTTACTTCAAATGAGCACTTAATACATGCTTTTTTCAAGAATTTTCATTCATTGTTTATTCTTTCTTTCAGTCCCTTTCAGCATCTCTGTAGGCCAGTTTCCTCAATCTGTAATCTGCAATTAGATCAGTTAATCTCTGAATTCTTTGCTTGTTTTGGCATTATATGAATGGAGAGAGAGCAAGAGAAAAAGACATTCCAAATGAGTGGAATAGTACAAATATGGGCGAAAGAAAGGATTGACTGGCTTCAGGGGACTGGAGAGCAGATCACTTTATTAGGAGTGAAAGGTTATTGAACCAGGCAATGGGAAATTATGTTGCTAAGGTAAATTAGATCCAGATTTAGAAGAATTTCAATAACAAGCTCAGGGAGTTTGGACTTTTTTTAGTAAGCAAGGGAGAGTCATTGAAGGTTTTTGAGGAGAAGAATGAAGAGATCCCATCTATGCATTAAGAAAGATTAACTTAGCAGACAGAATTGGAGGTTAGTAAGAATGAGAGTCAGGAGGACAACCTGAGGAAGCTATTGCTACAATGGTGAGGATTGGGTGGTTATCTCATTTGTCAGTATTCTGCTCAAGTATCCTATTTCCTTCCCCTGACTGGGAGCTGTCAGGGTGGACCTAAGTCTTTCCCATTAGACTAGGAGCTTCCTGACAGCAAGAACTGTGCATCCCTCATTCAGGAGTGTTCTGGTACATATTAACAACTTTCTCTCTTTCTGGAAAAACATGTATGCAGAACATACTTTTAAGTTAATCTATGCTTTCAATGAGGGCCAATTCCAGTCATCCAAATCTATATGGGGCCACTAGACCGAGATGATTGTGGGGGAGAAAGTGAGGCAGGTGACCTTGCACAGCCCTCCCTCCCTCAAATTCAATTCACTTATACACTATATAGCATACTTCCCCGAGTTATGGATATTAGAAGAATGAAGAACAAACAACATTATCAATATTTTCGTAAGTTTAAAAATCAATAAAGGTGTGTCAAGCTCTGATTTGTAGTATTTGTTTATTATTGCCAATTTCCAAGGTGTAAATTCTCATCTTAAAAATTTAACAATTGACTCTCAAGAGTTAGTTCAAGCACACTCCTGCCCCCATCAGACAGGCAAATTCTTTTCCCATGTCATAAGGGGAAGGATGCTGTACAAAAGAAAAGGCTCTTACAAATTAGGGGAAAAGGACCTGGGAATGGAACTCTAAATCAGAACTAAAGTCCTCTCTGCTCTCACCCCATCCCTGTTGATTCACTAGTACAGAGGAAGAATCCTAGACTTAAGTGAAGGGATTCTATAGATATTGTGAGTCATGAACTTGTCTGGAAAAACATTTATTTTCATTAAACCTTTGGTTTCCTTTGTAATTCTGTTTTATTTTAGTTAGCACAAAAAAATCACAATTTCTTTTGCAAATAAAAAAGTGACCAGGAATTATATTCCTGCAGTCAAAGCTCTTGTGTTGTGAAGGCTGCTCTTATGTGTAATTTGGTGGTGTCCTGTGTGGCTAAAAGAGAGGCAGAATACATATCTCTAATCTCTTCTCTCTTAGCCCCTTTTCTTTCTTTTTTTTATTAAAGCTTTTTATTTACAATGCATATGCATGGGTAATTTTTCCAACATTGACCCTTGCATAACCTTTTGTTGCAAATTTTCCCCTCCTTCCCCCCACCTCTTTCCCTAGCTGACAGGTATCCAATACATGTTAAATATGTTGAAATACATGTAAGATCCAATATATGTATACTTATTTATACAATTATCTTGTTGCACAAGAAAAATCAGATCAACAAGGAAGAAAAAGAAAAACTGAGAAAGAAAACACAATGCAAGCAAATTACAACAGAAAGAGTGAGAATACTATATTGTGGTCTACACTCTGTTCCCATGATTCTCTCTCTTCATCATTGCACAAGTGGAACTGGTTTGAATCATCTCAATGTTGAAGAGAGCCATGTCCATCAGAATTGATTACCATATAGTCTTGTTGTTGCCATGTATGATGATCTCTTGCTTCTGCTCATTTCACTTAGCATCATTTTATATAGATCTCTCCAAGCCTTTGGAGAAATTATCCTGCTGATTGTTTCTTACAGAGCAATAATGTTCCATAGTAATTATATACCATAATTTATTCAGCCATTCTCCAACTGATGGGCATTCACTCAGTTTTCAGTTTTTGCCACTACAAAGAGGGCTGCCACAAACATTTTTGGCACATACAGGTCCCTTTTCCTTCTTTAAAATCTCTTTGGGATATAAGCCCAGTAGAAACACTGCTGGATCAAAGGGTATGCACAGTTTGATAACTTTTTGAGCATAGTTTCAAATCGCTCTCCAAGAATGGTTGGATCCGTTCACAACTCCACGTATCAGTGTCCCAGTTTTCCTACATCCCTTCCAACATTCATCATTATTTTTTCCTGTCATCTTAGCCAATCTGACAGGTGTGTAGTGGTATCTCAGAGTTGTCTTAATTTGCATTTCTCTGATCAATAGTGATTTGGAGAATCTTTTCATGTAGCTACAAGTAGTTTCAATTTCTTCATCTGAAAATTGTCTGTTCATATCCTTTGACCACTTTTCAAAGAAAACTTTAATTCCTGCTAGGAAGGAAAGTAAGAGGTAAAAGGCCAGTATCTTGGTTATGGGGGCTGTATAGAATTATATCTACCTATTCACTTAAATATTTTTCTAGGATACATGGTTTTTCAGGTTTAATTTAACTCCTGGCAGCTATTTCTTTAAAAGGGGGAAGGAGGACCCTAAGATATATATTCAAGATTTGACTCTTTCCTTACCAATACTAGTTTCACAATGATCACATATAAAAGGTAGCAAAAAACCCCAACATTTATCCAAAACAAAAATTGGAGAAAATATACATAAGAGGATATGTAACAGACAATATAAAGTGAAGAAACTCTCCCATTGAGACCAAGATAACAGAGAGTGAGAAAGACAGACAGACCAAGGGACAGAGAGAAACATAGAGAGAGCTTAAACAAGGGGAAGTTCCCTTAAACCTCTAGTATAGCAAATTGGGGATAGGGACATCCTAGAGACTGCCAGCTCCTCTCATGTCAACTTCTCTCCTTTAGTAACTTGAAGTAGGGTTTACATCTTCGATCTTTTCTCTTAGAGCCAAAAACCAGAAATGCTTAAAGCTTTGGTAAAATCTCTAAAGGGATTTAAGCAATGTGAAGACTTGTAATGACCAGAGACTAGAGAGTCTTTTCAGCTCTGGCCAATTCCACCGCATCCCTCCTATGGGTGTAGGACATTCATCTCCAGCAGTGAGGAGAAAGTCCCATACCAATGGGTTTATGGGACTGGCCGTTGCATATGTATTTAGAAACATTATTCTAAGAAAAGGTCCTTAGCTTTCACTAGAGTGATAAAAGGGTCTATAACACCAGAAAGTTTAAAAACCACTGATTTAGAGCAGTAGTGTCAAAATCCAGCAGAAACCAGGTTGGTAAACCATACATAAGGATCCTTGGGGCAGGGGGAGGGGAGAGGAATATATATTGATTTAGATTTAAAATGTATTATAATCTGCCTTTTATTGTATTCAATAATTTCCTACTTATATTTTAATCTGGTCCCCTAGGCCTTGACTCTCTTGTGGGGTACCTGATATTTCTGATTTAGAGGACTAAATTTGATTTGAATGTGATGTGCATGTAGACAATGTTAGAATATTAGGGGAGGGGTGTCTCCCAAGTCATATAGGACCCTTTATCTTTTATTGTTTTAGACTAGGCTGCTTTGGTTGGGAATAAGCTTTCTTCTAGGATCTCATAGGGTAGGCAAATTATTAAAATGGAGAACTGAACTAGGAATCTGTAGAATTAAATTCTTGTTCCCATGCTTTCTGATTGTAGAATCTTGGACATTACTTCTCTAACCTTTCTTTCCTCCTCTGTAAATAAGGATTATTCTGGAATAAGGATTATTGAGATTATTAATTGATTAATCTTTTAATTATTATATATTCATATTACATATATACTCTTATTAATTATCCTTTTCTTTAGAAAAGGATGGTAGAAATGAGAGAGGATCTTCCTTAATCGTCATTTGATTAAGTCAGAGTCTAACTAGGTGGAGAGCTTCTGATGGTAATACCTAGGATGTCCTTACACTATTCCTCGCCCATCTTTCAGTTTCTGCTGGAGATTCCACCATGCAGATGGCATATCAATATGATGGCACAGTGCCTTCCAATTTAGTTGCCCTTAGTATGACGAAGTGTGTGCTGATACTCTCCCCCTCTTCTCTTGGATAATTCATCTTGGGTCAACACAGGCATTGGAGGAGCCTGGTGATAGTAGTAGTGGTCAGGGGGCAGTTCTATGACATTGCAGGGGAGATTGGGAAGGATCTCTTTCTACTCCTACTTTTTACTCCTGGTCTTTTCCTTCCTTCCTGAGAGTGGGGTTGGGGGACAAGTCTGATGATACAGAAGACATTTATTATACCAAAGTCTTTGCTAGGTTTGGAGTCAGAAGACTCCTCTTCCTGAGTTCAAACATGGCCTCAGACACTTCTCATCACTGTAACCCTGGGCAACTCACTTAATTCCATTTACCTCAGTTTCTTCATCTGCAAAATGAGCTGGAGAAGAAAATGGCAAACCACTCTACTATCTTTGCCAAGAAAACCCCAAATAGAATCTCAAAATATAAGATATGACTGAAGTGAAAGTAACAAAATGTCAAATGAATATGTAACTAACTCTGAGATCTGTTCTTTTCCCATCCCTCCATCCTTCTTTTTCCCATCCCAACCCAGGAAACCAATCTAGGGTATAGGGTCTCCTTGAGAAAAAGCAGTCTCTTCCCTTATTTATTATTATTATTATTATTATATTATATATATATTATATGATTTTCCCACATTTATTAACACCACCTCCACTTCTGCAAAAGACTTTGGGGAAGTATCTTCTCATATCTTTTCCTTGGGTCCAAGCTTGTTCTTTGTAATTTTATCACACTAATTTTCCTTTATTTTATGATGGTGGTTCTTTCTATTTCTATTGACATAATCATTGTTTATACTGTCTTTTTGTTTCTGCTTCCTTCACTCCTTCCCTTATTTTAAGAACTTTTATTGATAACTTTTAGATCACCTACATTTCCCACTATGTCCTTTCCTCTTCCTTTTGAAGAGCTCTATCCCTTATAACAGAGAAAAGATTTCAGTAAAACTAACCAACATATCAACCAAGTTCAATATTATATTAAATATTCCTCTGTCATAATCTCTCATCTCTGCAAAGAAGAGGTAGAGATGGTCTTTCTCATATCTCTTCTTTGTGGGCCAAGCCTGGTCAGTATGATTATATAGTACTTAGTTTAGATTACTTTATTGTTGCTTTTTTTCTGTTTATGTTATTGTAATCATAGTTTAGAGTTTTCTTGGTGCTCTTTAATTCACACCAGTTCATATTTGTCTTCCCATAATTCTCTGTATTCTCCGTAGTCATCATTTCCATTACGTTCATGAACTTCAATTTGTTTCAACCAGTTCCCAATCTACTGGCACCTCCTTTGTTTACTTACTTTGTTTCCAGTTCTTAGCTACTGCAAAAAATGATGCTACAAATATATTTGTGTATATAAGAACCTATCAAGCAATTTTTATGTAAAAATTTTTACACAAAAATTTATATAAAATGATTTTGTATTTTCTATTTATTTATTTAGAAAATTTTAGATGTAACTGAAAAACAGTTTAATAACAATATATGAGGATAAAATCCCTGGATTGCAAAAGGCTACGTGTGAGCAACTGCCCCTTTCCATATATTCTGTATATTTGTTATGATTCTTTAACATTAACAATAGTCATAGACTCTAAGGGTTGAAAGGGAACTTGGATACCATTTAGTCTTACCTGACTCAATGCAGGTCTCCTGTACAATATCCCTAAGATAGAGTTTTCCAGCTGCTATTTGAATATTTTTGGATGGGGAGGTATCCCGTTCCATCATTTAGCAGCTTTAATTGTTAGGATATTTTCCCTTAAGTAGAACCAGTATCTACCCCTCAACATTTTCCACTCAGAGCTTTCAGTTTTGTTCTTTGGAGCCAAGCAGAACAGGGCTGGTCTCTTTTTCAAATTAGAGTGCTTCAAATATGTGAAGAAAAGAATCACGCCCCTTCTAATTTTTAGGGAATAATTAAAATGAAAGAATAGGACTGACTGGTAACTGAATGGCCTTGTTCTTTTGTTTCCATCTATTTTGGGCCCTATGGGATAGGGCTGAGGTGAGAATGGATTCAGGAAGGTCTGGAATTAGTATAGAGGGAAAAGGAGGAGATACAGGTAGGATAGATGAAGTTAATTTTTTTTAAAGTTTTGTTAAAAAGGAATCAAGGGTATGTGCCTCTATTTTTCAAAAGCAAATAGAAATTATTTTTACACTGTAAAAAAACATACATTGTAGTTTTTGGATTATTTATACATGCATACTGTATCCATTAGTGAAGAAAATTAGAAATGAGACAGTAGCCTTTCCTTTATGTAGCCCATCATCCCCAGAGGGTTGGGACCAGATTTGGGACACATGGTCTTGCTCTCTAGAGTGCAAACTGTCTAAATTACACATAATGGGTTCATTCAGTATGCATATATTAAAAACCTACCATGTGCCAGGCAGTTGCTGCAGAGTCAGAGAGAAAAATCAGTTTCTGTCCTCAAGGAGCTTGCATTCTATTTAGGAAAGTAGCACTACATAAATAAATAAACATAAAATATAGAATCATAGATCTAGAGCTGGAAGGGACCTTAGAGATCATCTATTGCGATATCCTCCTTTTTAGTTCAGGAAACTGAGACTTTAAGAAGTTAAATTACTTACTCAAGGTCAGATATGTAGGAAGTAGGATCATAGAATTAGAGGCTACTGAATCCAACCCATTCATTTTACAAATGAACAATATGGGCCTAGAGAAGTTACTTGATTTGGAGAGGCATTCTGGCATAAAGATTGGAGAACTGAATTTTGGAGTTGGGAAGATTCATAAACCCTCACTAGCTCAGGCCGTTTCCTCATCAGTAAAATAGGGAAAATAATTATGCATATCTTATGAGCTTGCTTTGAGGACCAAAACAAGATATTTGTAAGGTTCTTTGCAGTCCTTAAAAGACTTCATAAACATTATTACTATCATTGCCACCACCACCACCACCCCCATCATCATCTCCACCACTTCCACCATCATCAGAACCATGGCTACCTCCACTACTGTTATAATCACCACCATCACAATCACAATCATTATCATCATCACTATCATTGGGTCAATGTCACACAGTATGCAATTAAGGTTAGATTTGAACCCAGATCCTCTGATACCAAAATTATTGTTTTTTCCATTGCATGTTGCTTCCTCTATACAGATAAGCAAAGCAAAATATATTCAATATCTCTACTGAGTTAGGGGAATCTGTAGTCAATAGGACTAATGCTTCTACAAGAAGTGTTTGCCTCTTTACTTATTAGCATACCTGTTAAGGTGGGGAAAATTAGAAACTAAGGATGCTATATCTTCAGGGAGTTTCCAAAATTATGTTATTACTGGCCATGGACAATGGCTAGAAGTGGTCCTTTGACATTAGGAGACCCCTTTGATATTTGGAGCATCATTGTGCTTTGATACCATTCCCATTCAAACCTCTGTTTTTTTCTGGCTATTTTTATTCCTGTACCTAGGCACTTTTCTCTCCCCTATTTTCTCCTCTATCCTCTCCTCATGTTGCCAGTCTTTTTTTACCTCTCTCCAGCTGTTAACCTTTGGACACTACAGAATCTGTGACTGAGTTTCCTCTTATATTTCCTCCCAATGCTTCCTCAGGTTTAAAGTCATTCACTCACAGAGGAGAGTTGTTGAGAGAGGGACATCCCTAACCTATATAGAGCTAGGCCTGAACTCAAAGCCCCAGAGAGTGGAGTCCAGATTTGATAAGGATTTAAGGACAGCACTGTTTCTTCTATTCTGTGAAAAGATCAGATAGTTCTTTCTTCTGGTAACCCTGTGGACCATGTTCACATGGTCTTCAAAGTTTCAGTCTAGGGTATGAAGGTGTCTAGATACTAGGATCATTGTAGCAAATTGCTCCCTGTTTTCCACCCCAGATTCAGAATTCAGCAAGACACCTCAGTTAAGCACACCATCTGTTTTCACTTAACAGACAGAGCTTCAGTTCAGTGAAGGTACAGAGTGCTTAGCCCTGGATCTTCCTACGATGAATGGAGATAACAGAGACTCACTCTCACCTTCTTCCTTCAATATGTGACTGGGAAGGATCTAATGCTCTGACCTGTCTAATCAGTCACTGAAGCAGGATGGATTTGGGCTTGATCTAAATAAACACTTCTGTGGTTGGTGATTCAGATAAGAAGCAATGTTCCTCATTGTTGATGTCAGGTATTCTTCCTGGACATTTTGAAGATAAAATTTCATCTTTTGTATGTTTTATGAAAATGAGGATACATCTGCTTATATGCAATGAGTGATGATGGGAAAAGAAGTTTACAGGGATTAGTTAGACTGGTGAGTAACAATTAAACAATTCATTCATTTAGCCATTCAAGAAGAATAGAGTGAATTGACAATTAATCTTTCAAATGTGTTGTCTCACTCTGAGATACCATTATACACCTGTCAGATTGGTTAAGATGATAGGAAAAGATAATGACAAATGTTGAAGGGATGTGGGAAAACTGGGACACTGATGCATTGTTGGTGGAGTTGTGAATGGATCCAACCATTCTGGAGAGCAATTTGAAACTATGCCCAAAGGGCTATCAAACTGTGCATACCCTTTGATCCAGCAGTGTCTCTACTAGGCTTATATCTTAAAGGAGGGAAAGCGACCCACATGTGCAAAAATGTTTATGGTGGCCCTTTTTGTAGTGGCTAGAAACTGGTAATTGAGTGGATGTCCATCAATTGGAGAATGGCTGAATAAATTATGGTATACGAATATCATGGAATATTATTGTTCTGTAAAAAACAATCCGCAGGATGACTTCAGAGAGGCCTGGAGAGACTTACATGAACTGATGTTAAGTGAAATGAACAGAACCAGGAGATCATTGCACATGGCAACAAGATTATATGATGATTAATTCCGATGGACGGGGTTCTTTCCAACAATAAGATGATTCAGATCAGTTCCAATAATCTTGTGATGAAGAGAGCCCTCTATATCCAGAGAGAAAACTGGGAACTGAGTGTGGAACACAACACAGCATTTTCAGTCTTTTTGTTGTTGTTTGCTTATATTTTGTTTTCTTATTCAGTTTTTTCCTTCTTGATCCAATTTTTCTTGTGCAGGAAAATAACTGTACAAATATGTATACATATATTGGATTTGAGATCTATTTTAACATATTTAACATGTATTGGATTGCCTGCCATCTAGGGGAGAGGGTGGGAGAAAGGAGGGAAAAATTTGGAATACAAGGTTTTGCAATGGTCAATGTTGAAAAATTACCCATAAATACGTTTTGTAAATAAACAACTTTAATGAAAAAAAAAAGCAAAACAAAACAAAACAACAAAACAAAAAACCAAGTGTGTTGTCTTCCTCAGTAGAATATGAACTTTTGCTTTTCTATCTATATACCTAGTGTTTTGCCTATAGTAAGTACTTAATGTTTCATTCATTCATTCATGTCTGAAATAGAAGAGACCTTAGAAAACAGACTGTTAGAATAGAGAACATAAAATATCAAAAATGGAAGGAAACTTAGGGATATAGAATGTTAAAACACAGAATAGAGAATGTTAAGCTAGGAAGAGATGTTAGAACATACAATATTCAAAGGACCAAGCATGTCAGAGTTGCAAAGGCTTCAGATTATCAAGCCTAATTCTCATTTTACAGATCTCATGGTTCAAGGTAATACAAATAGCCAATGACAGAAGTGAGACTAGAATCCAAGTTTTCTAGTCTTCCAAGCTGATGTTCTTTTGACCTTCTATGTTTTAATGCTCTTGGGACTTTCTAGGTCATGTGAGGCATTAAAAATCATCTTGATTATGGTCTAGAGAATTATATAATTCAAAATGGTATAAATATCCATTGAGTGATATAGACAATTAGTACTAACAGAGGTGGGCTTATGTAGTCATGGAAAGCTTCATGGAAGAGTTGAGACTTAAGATGAGCCTTGAAAGATTAATCTGCTCAAGTTCTGACTACTTTATAGTTTTAATTAGCCACTTATACTTGGAACTGGATTCTGGTATGTTTGGTGATAGCAGCAATAGTAGTAGTGATGATAAGAGATACTTAATTCTTCAAATGGATCTTGGGTCTCACAATTTTGGAATACTTTCCAACCATCTTCACTTATATATTCTGTGCGAATTGTGCCCATGTTCTTTAATAAAATTGCCATAGGAGATCCATGAGAAGTCTTCCTTTCCCCATCATCGCTTCCAATATCATGAAGGTGTCAGTGGAGTCCACCTGTCATCCTTTTCTCTCACTACACAAATAGCTCATCTTTTCCTATCATACAATTCCTTTACAACATCCTTTATTCCTTTCTTCTTTAGAAGTTGTCATTAATTAGGTATTTTAGCTTGATCATATTTGCCATCTATCTTTTCATTGACCTCTATGTGATACTCTTATTTAGTTCTTCAAAGGCAGTTTTTCCATTTAAATGTTGATATTAAAGGGAAAATGTTAGCATTGAAAATATAGGCCTTTGATTTCACTGGAAGCTTGGGGTCAGTAAAAGAACTTTGCAGTTTCCCAAGAGCAACTCTAGTCACTCTCTGCCCTCATTTTCAACTCTGGCTCCAGCTCATTGTCCATCTGTACTCTCTGTTCCAGATATACATACTGTTGGACTAGCATTTATAACATGTCCATCAAAATGTATGTTGAAATCTGGGCGATAGACAGCCTTCATCTATTTGGTCTTTCCTGTCCAGATGAATAGGCAAAATTCTTTGGAGTGATTACAGATATCTTCCAGGAGGCTCTACAATGTTGTGGGGTTTGATGCAATCAACACAGTGTCATCTGCCAACAGCATCTGGACAACAATCCATAGGGAATCTCTCCTCAAGCTAGACTCTGCACAGATCTCCTCCATCTCAGTGAATACTTTTGGCAAGAATATATCTTCCTGTTTTATGCCTTCCCTGATGTTTATTTTGAAAAAGCCATTGAATAGGGTTGTTTCGATAGTTACATCTTCCAGAGAATACTGAATAATCTTGAGGTATGGGTAGGAGACACCTCAGTGTAAAAGAGACTATAAGGTAGCATTTTAAAAACCAGATGTCATGGTGGATAGAGTGCTAGACTTGGAGTCAAGAAGATCTGAGTTCAAATTTGGCCTCACACGCTGAGCAAATCATTTAACATCTGTTTTCTCAGTTTCCTCATCTGTAAAATAGAGATAATAATAGCACCCATCTCCCGGGATTGTTCTCAAGATAAAATGAAATGATATTTGTAAAGTACTTTGTAAACCTTAAAATGTTAACATAACTGCTAACTTGATGTTGATGATGATAATGTTTTACTGCATCCAATGCTTTTTTTGTAACCAATAAACAATAAGCAAAATGGTGTCTTATATTCTTATACCTTTCAGTTAATCTTGTGAAAGCCTATTTGATCTTTAACAATTTTCTCATTAAGGATGTGCTGAGTTCATATGTAGATGATCTTCTCACAGATTTTGAATAGATGGGAGAGTAGGTATATAGGTCAGTAGTTGGAGATAACTCTCTTAGTGACTTTTGGGGAAGGATGTTAATAAGGTTCTAGATTCCCCCCATATCTATCTTCCTCTTTGACACCTTTTATATTGGTTTCTCAGTACCCTTCCAATCATTTCCCAAATTTTATTCTCTTTTCTATTTCTTCTATAAGCATCTCAGGGACAGTGATGTTAGCATCTAAATGTGGTAGTTCCACCATCCTTGTGGTTTTTTTTAAATAGTTAAAATGCTTTTTCTTTTTTCAAATCCTCCCCCCAATTTTTCTTTGGAAATATAAAAGTAATGCTCTTTCCCTTTTCATCTTTGAATGCCCTTTGGATGACTTTGCTTAGTTGGATATCTTGCCAACTTTTCTTTAAGCTGGTTTTACCCTCCACTGCTTCTATCTGCTTTATAAGACTATGCTGCTCATAATTGTCCATCACTCTTCATTGTAAGAATTTTCAGGAGAATTTATATTCTAACCTAATGTTGCCTTTGGCAGCCTCTCTGTTAGGCAAGTAATACAAATATTTGTTGAAAAATACTTTCTGGGTTCTTTTGGTCTCCTTGTTGTGGCAATTAATTTATGTTGGTTTAACTTCTGAATGAAAATATTATAGCTAGTGTCAATGTCATTTTTGTTGTCCATTTCCCATTTTTTATTTTCAATAACTTGTTAAATAATTTGGAGTTTGATTTTTATTTGTGAATCACATAGATTTCTCATTTTCTTTCTTCTTTTTTATTACAAGTTATGGTCTTAACTATGATGATTTGATGATCTGACTGTGTGTAGACAGCTTACTCAGACATAATGCTCACATCAGTATCTTTTTCTGTCCATTAATATGTAGTCAGTTTCTTTCTTTGTGCTTTCATTTGGTCTTTGCCATATCCAGTCTTTGCAACTTACTTTTTTTTTCTGAAAAAAAAAAGTGTTCATGATACAGAGACATGAGACTTCTGTATAATGTATAAATTTTTAGCCTTTTTCACTTTCTCCTGAACCATAATTTCCCATCTGGTTTTCCTCATCTTCACCTTTTCTCACCTTTGCATTGTATCAGTGTGTATATTTATATACCACATGTGTATATTGATGCATCAAGTATCAGTGTGTATTTTTATTTGATTTGGAGGGTCCTATCAAGTTCCTCATACAATATCTTTTCTACTTTGTCCTCAGAAACTGATGATAAACTGCAATTATTTTAAAATACTTATCATTGGTACGTGCGCTACGTGATAATCAAATGTCCCATGAAATAATGTTTCTTGTTGCCTCTGAGCATATGATAAAACTTCTGCCAATTCCTTTCTTTGCCTCTCCAAGGAGTATCTGTTAGCCATCCTCCCATTTAACTTTGACTTCCTTCCTTCTTTCTTTCTTTTTTTTTTGTTCACTATTTCTCACGTAACAAGGTTTTTTAAAATTAATTTTCTCATCCCACTAACTCCTTCCCCTCCCCCATTCCTTTACCTTACCATGAACAAAGTAAAAAAGCAACACAAAAATAACCAAATAAAAAGAAATTCCTCAATATGTAGCTTTGTATTTTGGCAAAATATACTCCCTACATTAACCTTGTCTGAAAATGTCTATCTGTTTTTGCATTTTAAGTTCATCACCTCTCTCCGGGAGGTGAATGTTATATTTCATCTTCAGTTTTTTGTACTCATTTTTCATCATTACGTTGGCAAGAGTTCTAAAGTATTTCAAAATTGATTTTCTCTATGATGTTATCATTATATAAATTATTTATTGTATTCTGCTTTTGTTCATAGAGTTTTACCCAATTCCTTGGCCATTCATTATGGCCCAGTTATGAGATATTACCTATACATATTACAATTTGTTTAGCTACTCATTCCCCATTAGAAGGACAACCCCTTGGATTCCAACTTTTGGCCAATACAAAAAGCTGCTGTGAACATTTTTGTACATATAAATCCTTTCCTTCTTTTTTGATTTCTTTGGGGATACTGGCAACTTCTTTTTTTTCTTCTTTTTGGGTTATGGACCCCTTTGACAATCTGATAAATAAAGCCTATGGCCCCTTTCTCAGAATAATGTTTTTAAATACATAAAATAAAATGCATAGGATTTCAAAGGAAATCAATTAAAAAGAAGCTAATTACATTGGCACACAATTATCAAAATATAAAAAGACAAATTTGTACCCTTCTAACACAAAGAACCCTTAATTATTAGCAAGAATATTAAGATGGATATGATTCTAGCTGGTTGTAGTATATTTTTTAGGTAATTTAATCATTTAAACAAGCACATTCATTCATTCATTCATTTATTTTTGCTTGTGTTTTCTTTTTCTTTTTTCTTTTATTAAAGCTTTTATTTACAAAGCGTATGCATGGGTAATTTTTCCAACATTGACCTTTGCATAACCTTTTGTTGCAAATTTTCCCCTTCTTTTCCCTCCCCCTCCTCCATCTGGCAGGTAGTCCAATACATGTTAAATATGTTGAAATATATGTTAGATCCAATATGTGTATATATATTTATTCACTTATCTGGTTATGCAAGAAAAATCAGATCAAGAAGGAAGAAAAAAAAACTAAGGAAAAAATGCAAGCAAATAACAACAGAAAAGAGTGAGAATACTATGTTGTGGTCCATCTTCTGTTCCCATGGTTCTCTCTCTTTGGTGTAGATGGCTCTCTTCATCACTGCACAAGTGGAACTGGTTTGCATCATCTCATTATTGAAGAGAGCCATGTCCATCAGAATTGATCATCATATAGTCTTGTTCATGCCATGTATAATGATCTCCTAATCCTGCTTGTTTCATTTAGCATCAGTTCATGTAGGTCTCTCAAAGCTTCTCTGAAATCATCCTGCTGGTTATTTCTTATAGAATAATAATATTCCATAGCATTCATATACCATAATTTATTCAGCCATTCTCCAATTGATGGGAATCCATTCAATTTCCAGCTTCTAGCTACTACAAAGAGGGCTGTCACAAACATTTTTGCACACATAGGTCCCTTTCCCTTCTTTAAGATCTCTTTGTGATATAAGCCCAGTAAAAACACTGTGGGGTCAAAGGATATGCACAGTTTGATAACTCTTTGAGCATAGTTCTAAACTGTTCTCCAGAATGGAATAGTTTTTGGGCATAATTCCAGATTGCTCTCCAGAATGGTTGGATTCTTTCACAACTCCACCAACAATGTAGTTGTATATACTATGCC
Organism: Sminthopsis crassicaudata; assembly: GCF_048593235.1. Taxonomy (NCBI): domain Eukaryota; kingdom Metazoa; phylum Chordata; class Mammalia; order Dasyuromorphia; family Dasyuridae; genus Sminthopsis; species Sminthopsis crassicaudata. The sequence goes on from NC_133620.1 coordinate 274,821,310, forward strand.
ACTGTCTAACAAAATGGAGAATCAACACTTTCTCAGACCTGTCTGAGTAAACACAATGATCAGGAACACACATTACCTCAAACTGAGAATTTTTTAAACTGTCTGATTAGATTTTGGTCTGGGTATATTTTTCAGAAAGATTTGAAAGAAACACTGGTTGATTTCTAGGTGAGTAAGTAGAAAAAAAGGGGGAAAGCCGTGGTCCTAAAACAATTAGTTACTAACTACAAGCTATAAATACTAATTTCTCATATCCTATAACAAAATAGCCATTAATTGGTCATGGTGTAAGGATCTTACATTTTGTGTACTAACAATCAAATTAAAGTTTATTGATGACCTAAAACAATTTGATTCTTATCATTTTCTATTTCCTTTTCAGGTATTCTACCACCACCACTGTAGAAATTATTGTTGATGATTGTAGCAGTGGAGTTATAGGACCTAGGATTATTTCATGTTTTTTTTTTCCCATAAGTTGCTATAACAAAAAAAAATCCTAAAACAACAATCCAAGTCATCATCAGGTGGACAGTCTATTGGTGATGTACTTCATTATTAGCTGGGTTGGTCCTAGGAAAACAGACATTGTCTGTTACCAAGGCCATAATTGAAGCTTTTCCAACATGGTAGAACCTGCCCAAGCTTGTCCTCTGTTGGCATAGCATAGCCTTTGAGAACTCAGGGTCATCTTTCTACTGTGATGAGACATTGTCGAACATTTTGTAGAGGTGGGGGAGGACTAATATTCTTTTTAATACTAGAGTAATGGTTCTTAACTTTTCTATGTCATGGAGCCCTTGAGCTCTTTGGTGAACCTTCTTAGAATAATGTTTTTAAATGCATAAAATAAGATACACAAAGAAAACATTAAATTTATCAAAATTGTTTTACATTTACCAAAAATTTAAAAAAAATTTCATGGATACTGGGCTAAGAATCCCTGGAACTAAAGAAAAAGAACTAGATCATAGAGTAAATCAAGGCCACTTGATAAAAATATACCAGCTAATAACAGCCTATGTTTCTCTATAGGATTACAAAGTTATCTCCTTCTAACAACACTGTGAGGTAGGTAGAGCTAGTATTTTTATTTCCAGTGTACAGGTGAAGGAACTGAATCTCAGAGGCTTCCATGACTATCACAGACTAAGTGACACTACAGCCATAATGCCAATATCAGAGGCAGGAATCTAAACCTGAATTTCTCAGTTCCATATCATGTGTTCTTTCCTTAACACCTTGATTCCTCAAGTAAGGGAGAAGGAAAAAAAAGGGGGGGGGAAGTCTGTGAGAAGACTAAGGAAAGAATGATTGTTCAGGTTATCCAATGGCCAGAGTCCAGTCTGCTTTTGCCTTGAAGGTAGAATTTAGAGAACCAGACAGAAAACAAACGAAAACAAAACAAAACTGAAACTCATCCTGTTTCATCAGGGTCCAGGGGAATAAAGTAAGAGAATTCTGAGGTTAGATTGGGTTAGAAGCAAGGGTGGAACTAGAAAAGGAAGCCAGACTTCTTAGAGAGCTGGGAGGGGTCAGAGTCTGGGAAGGAAATGAGACAAAGGGATCTCTAAGTAAGATGTTTCTCCTAAGCCAGACAAGGCTAGGCTCTGTAACTATGCTGTGTACCTGTAATTTACTCACCTGTATATAGTTTGTACCCTTGTGTGAGGACACAAGTAGTAGTTTGATGTACTTGCTATAACTAGTCTCATTACAGTGGGAAGGGTGTGGAGAGGACCGAGGGCAGGTGCTATGGTTCAGGGAGGGTTAGTCTTCCCTAAAAAAAAAAAAAAAAAAAAAAAAAAAAAGGCTTTTAAGTCCTTGAGTGTGCTGTATATGGATGTATATATGTATATACCCACAGCATATGTATATACATACATATACAAACATGTGGAGCAACTAGGTTATCTAGTTGATAGAATGCAGGGCTAGAAAGACTAATCTTCCTGTGTTCAAATATGACCTCAGACATGAACTAGTTATGTGACTCTGGGTAAGGCACTGTCTGTCTCAATTTCCTCCTCTTTAAAATGAGCTAGAGAAGGAAATGGCAAAACCATTTCAGTCTCTTTACCCCCCCCCCCCCAAAAAAAGCAAAAAACAAACAATAAAAACAAATGAGATCACAAAGAGTCAGATGAGACTAAAAAATGTGTGTTATTTGTGTGTATATACATACACATGCACAGGCTTCTGCCATCATACAAAGCCCCTGATTTTCCCACCTGGGAATTTCTGTCAGAATTTCTGTTTTTATAGATGTGTATGTACACATGCATGCATGCATGCATGCATACATATCACTAGGTATACACATTACTGTGCACGTACATATGCCATATTTGAGGATTTAAGGATTTATACACATACATATGTGCTGCAACTAGTTCCATTATAGTGGGAAAGGTGTGAAAGGATTAAAGACAGATGCTATAGTTCAGTGAGGGGTTAGTCTCCTCTCACCTCCTTTTAAAAAGAGTCCTTTAATCTCATAGTATAGTATGTGTGTATAGTATGCATATATATGTATATGCAGCATATATAAATATACACATACCTATACATAAACATAACATAATATACATATACACATAGATGTCTGCTTGTGTGAATACATATACAACTTGTATGTGCTGTGTATAAATGTCTATGTGTGTATGCATGTCTGAATGTATACATGCAGGCAGAAAACCCTTATCAGGAATACACATTGGATGATTACAGTGGTCTTCGGGAGAGAGAAGATCAGAAACAATGAGAAAGCCAGTAGGTTAGAGATAGCCAAAGGATGTACCATTAAAAGCCTCCAGTGCCATCCTAACCCTCACTTTCACTTTTCCTTATTACATCAACCACTTTAGTACTTGCTTTCCTTCTTCCCCATGTTTCTTTCAGTCCCATGCCATCCCCTCATGCCATCTGGTTTTGGAGCATCCCCTTTCTCTGCAGGCTCATCCCAGGGAGGAGTGGGTGTTGGGAGTGGGGTTATTACAGGACACAGCTGACTGCCTGAGGTTCAGAATCAAGGAGGCCCAGCTGTCAGCTGGAATCCATCAGAAGTCAACTCAAATCCTGGCAGCCTGGGGGAGGAGGAAAGGGAGGGTGGTGTGGGGTAGGAGGAGCTGGCTAATTAGAAAATTGTCTTCTTCCCCCTCCCTCAGACCCTTTCAAACTTTTCCTTAACCCTTCCTGTGCTCGTCAATGACTAGTTCTTCCAGATTTGTTCATTACTGTTTCACCTGGAGTTTAAGAGAATTGCTTCTAAGTTGATGGGGGAGACAGAGGTTCTTCCCTCAAAGAGTGAAGGAGAAGCTCCAAGTCTGGGGAGGGGCTATCTCGACTAGATAGGGGATCCCAGCTTCAAAAACAAATAGCCAAGTTGAGGAGGAATGTTCCTTTGGGGCTCCTGGGAGGGATAGGATAGGCAAGTCTTAGTGGGCCAGATGTACCTTAACAAGTGGTTGTGTTTTTTCCCTTCAGTAAAAGGTAAGCTCTTAATGGGCAAATGACTGCTCCATTTTTGTTTTATATCTCTAGAAATAAAGTTTCTTAAGTTGGAATCTATGAATTTATTTTTTCAGTTTTTGATAGCGGTAGTTCAATATATTTGGTTTACTTGGTAATCTTATGTATTTTCCTGTATTCATTTTTAAAAGATTATTGTGAAAGGGGGTCTTATAGGCTTCATCAGATTGCCCAAGAGGTCCATGATACAAAAATCCAGGATTAAGAACCTAAGCTGGAGAGCCTCGAACAATGTTGTACACAGTAGATGCTTAATGCATGTTTTGAATCAGCCTGATTAAGAGGTCTGTCTCTATGAATATGAAAGCCTTAAAAAGCCAGGTTCTCCTTTCAGAGAAGACTAGTAAATATTAAGGCCTCCCCACATTAGACCAAAACATGATATATTAGCAAGGAATAAACAACTATTATGAAAAATATTACAAATGATCAGATACTGATATGCTAACAACCTTCACTACTACCCCAACCTCCTAGTCTCTTCTGTCTGACTATAAATAGACAATTGGCACGAGGGGTTGAGTTTACAGGACAATCTACTTGGATCTTTCTGAAGGGGCTTCACAGCTCATCTGATCGGGAGGGGGAGCAGGGCAGGAGCAGTGAAGTAGAGTTAAAAGAATACTGGATTTGTTTCAGAGAATTAACCTGAATTTGAATCCAGTTTTTGCTACTAAATTTAATACTTAGGCCAAGCCAGTCAACCTCTGTGAGGTTCATTTCCTCTAATGACAAATAAGGGTAAGGGGAGGTAGCTGGATGCTCTAAGGTACCTTCCAGTTTTAAATATATAATCCTATGATAGGGTTATCCTTGTGGTGTGATCCTTGGAATGTGTGTGTTGGAAAGGAAAAAAGAGAGGAGGAGAGGAGAGGAAAGAGATAGAGAGACAGACAGAGACACAAACAGACAGACAGAGACAGAGATACACACAGAGAGACAGAGAGAGGTATATATGCTCATGAACAATGGAAATTGCCCTTCAGCCATCTCCCCCTTCCGTTTTTTATTCTTAAAGGAGAAAAATTTGTTCTCTTCATCTAGATTTTTGGAAAGATGTAAATGCCCTATCACCACCCAAGAAAATAAAGAATTTTCTGAGAAGGAACTGTGTTGAAGTCTCTCCTGGGAGAAATAGAATGGAGCCCCACATAATTTTGGGCAAGTAAAGATTTCTCTGGGAATCAGTTTCTTTTTCTATATAAGGAAATAGTTGGATTAAATGAATTCAAAGTCAGTGATGAAGTTTTTAAAGAAATGGCCTGGACCAGGAAGGAGACAGGCAGCTAGGAGGGGGAGCAGATGGAAGATGGGGCTTGGAGTCAGGAAGACTCATCTTCCTGAGTTCAAATCTGGCTCAGATTTGTGGGACCTTGGGCAAATCACTTAACTCTGCTTCTACTGGACTTGCTCCCAGAGTCTTTTTCTTTATATTCATTAACCCTTATAGCATCTCAAGGTAACATGGTATCTCATCATGATGGATCAATAACTAGACCACAATTTTGCAAGTTTTACTCCCTCATGAGCCTTAGACAATCGATTTGTTGATAGGAACTCAGAGAAGATGGTGAGTCCCAAAATCTTCTGGCTTCATCTTACTAAATAGGTTTACTTTTTCTTATAAGCTATATGACTTTGGGGCCATTCATTTAGCCTCTCGGGGCTTCAGTCTCAAATGGAAGTTTTGACTGGATGCTCTTTAAGTTCTTTTTCAACTCTAATTCTAAGCTCTAATTATTTTTTTTTTTCTGAGACCTCTGAGCATCCATTATATTTAAAGTAACTGTATCATATTTAATATCAGCAGCTCATTCTTGGCCCTAATGAGAAATCTGTAATTTCCCTTTCATCTCCTTAACCCAACTGGGAGGCAAATTAGGGTTAAAATATAGCTTTATTAGAGAAATAATAGAAAGCATATTTGGTACAAAGTTTAGGGGAAGAGTTACAAAAGGCATAAAGTTTTTAGTTACAAATCCTTGGCTTAATCCTGCTACTTTTTGGGGAGGATTTACCCCACTCTTCAAATTTTTAACTTTTTCTCATCCATTTCCAAATATCTCTAAGTGGGTTACATTGTCTCTACCTGTCAATTACTTGGAAACAAAATGTTCTTAAAGGCTAAGGATCCCAAACCCCTTTTCTCAGGGTCACTTTGCAGATCAAAAGATGTGTTTGACTTCCAGATTCACCTTGAAAATCCACATCAAAGCCCCAGTGTGATACACAATAGCCATTGAAGAATGATTTTTTTTTTTTTTTTAAAGAAGTTCAAACTAGTCTTTGGTGGAACCATACTAGTATTGGAAGCTCTGGCTACAGAGGCCATTTAGAAAACCCATGTATTTTTGCTGCTGCTTAACACCTCTTGTAATTCACCATCACCATCACTATCATCCTTATTATCTACTATTTTCTTCTTGTTCTTATTCTTTCCCTTCTTTCTTCTTGCTATTCTTTTTGTTCTTTCTCTTCTTTCTTTTTTTTTGTTCTCTTTGTTCTTCCTTGTTCTTCTCTTCTTCAAAATCATCTTCATCATCACTTCCACATCACCATCAATCATGATGATGATGATAAAAACTCACATTTACTTGTTGACAGTAGTGCTTAATAAATTTTATTGATTGATTAATGCAGTAACTTAAGGTCTAAAAAACAATTTCCTTACAACTGATAAGGTAGGTACACCATCATCACCAACAATCATTATCATCACCAATACTGTCATCACCATTACCTTTAACATGTCACTGGGATTTTATTGGTGATTTTAGAAAATGGATTTAAATCTTTTCATATTCTTCAAACTCCTTTCTAAGTCATAGGGATCATGTGTCCGCAGCTCCAAAGGTCTACCACTAGATGCCAGTGTAATTCATTTTGATAGAAATGTTTCTGCAGTTCGATTATTATTTTTAAGAAACCAAAGGAGCCCCTCAATTTACAGCTCCTTTTTTCAAATTAAACTTTTTCTTCCTTTTATCTGTCTTCTTCCCCCAATCAAGAAAAAAATCTTTTTACAAATATATATAATCAAGCAAAAAAAAAAAAAAAAATACCACATTGGCTATGTCTGAAATATATCTCATCCGGTACTCTTGAGTCCGTCACCTCTCTTTCAGGGACTGGGTAGAATGGTTCATTGTGAGGCCTTTAGAATCATGGTTGGTTGATGGATCAATCAGGATTCCTAAATCTTTTAAAGTTATTTGTCTTTATAAGAGTGTTATGATTGTATACATTGTTCTCTTAGTTCTATTCATTTCACTTTCAATCAGTTCATAAAAGTCTTCCCAGGTTTCTCTGAAACCAGCCCCTTAATTTCTTACAGAATAATAGTATTCTCTTTCAAGCACACATCATAACTTGTTCAGCCATTGCCCTGATGATTAGCTCTTCCTTATTTTCCAGTAATTTGCCATCACAAACAGAATTGTTTATGTATAAATGTTTTTTATACATATGGATCCTTTTTCTTTCTTTGATCTCTTTAGAGTATAATCTTAGTAATGGTATCTCTGGCTCAAAATCTATGCACAATTTAATAATTTTGGAAACACAGTTCCAACTTTACACAACCTTTTCTTTAAAAAAAGTTTGTTAAAACTTGTTTAAAGAAATTAAGATATACTTAACTGGCAATTATAATTAAACTTTAGGAGAAAATCCCCTTTTGGAATAAGAGCACAAAAGAACAAAAGATATACACTTTTTCAACTCACATTTCTTTACTTATAATATTTGTAGTTTTCAAATTTATTCTGCATTTTTGATATTAATGTTCTTTCAAATAACTTTCATTTTTTATTTGACTTTAAAGTTTCTAGCCTTACCAGCCCCCATAGCTCTTTCATTAGTAGAGCCATAGTAATCTTATTTGTTGGAGGTTATGAGAATTAATAGAAATAGTAGATAACATTTATTAGTTGCTTAAAGTTTACATGTGTTAACTTATTTCACCTCACAACCTTGTGAGTTAGGTGCTATTATCAGCCAAGATTCACACAATCACACAGCTAGTAAATGTCTAGGCAGAATTTGCTCTGAGGTCTTCTGACTCATCTAGCTCTCTATCCCCTATTTCACCTAGTTGATCACTCTAATTATGTACTTTTGTTATCTATAATCAGCTGTACTCACCTATTTTGGATATTAAAACTGCATACTTGTCTCTGCAGTTATTATGACCTAAATGAATTAACACAAAGCAATAAAAGTTATTTAGTGAGAGGCAGTATAATAAACTTAAGGCTATGATTCAAATTCTGTCATACACAAGCTGCGTTTGACCTTTGTCCTGACCTTCTTAGTTATCTGACTGTATTCTGTCAATCAAGGATACTCCAGTATCTTTGCCAAGAAAACCCAAAATAGGATCACAAAGTTAGAAACAAACAACTTAAGAACAACAAACATATCCACACCTACTCTGCAGGTTAGATTGTGAAAGAGTTATTACTCAGAAAACTTAAGCTCAGAGAGACAAAAAATCTTGTCTGTGATCATAAGACTAAACTTGGAACTGGAAAAGACCTCAAAGGTCACCAAAAATTCCTTTCCGCTTCTCTAGAGGAGGCAGCATGATATAGTAAAAAGAGTACCAGCTCCTATATCAGAGTATCTGGGTTCAAATCTTGCTTTGGGGACTTAACTGTGTGGCTGTTGTAAGTAATTTAACCTTTCTGGTACTTCATTTCCTCACCTGAAAAATGAAGGGGTAGGAATAAAGTTCATTCTAGGTCTGTAATCTATGTCCTTTTGGTATGATCTTTGAAGTTTGGGAGCTGGAAATTTAAGGGATATTCTGTAGCTAATAAGTCATGTATCCAATAAGTGTGAGAACTAAAGTTAGAGTCTGTCTTCTAACGAAAGACCAGTGCTCTGACAGAGCACATTATACCACAACTTTACTTTAATGATCTCTGTGATCTCTTTGAGATCAACACATCAGTGGTTTTTTATGATTATCTATTTTTAATCTCTACCCAATTTTGGGCTTGATTCTGGGGTTTAGGATAATCATGACCACATATTGAAGCTACCTAATCACTGATCTCTTCCCCCTGTTTGAAGCTATCAAATAAGTTTACTTTGTAGAGACCACAAACTGTTCATCAAATAGGCTTTTTGCTGACATTTTTTTTTTCAAATTTGCTTCTTTGAAGATTTTAAAAGTTTTATACCATTGTTTATTAATCCACCTATTCATTTAAAGGTTGATTCTCCATATCATGCCTTAATTCTTTATCCTGAAATCTTACTCTATCCCTGGAATTAACACCCTTAACCCTTGTGAATTAGATGGTTTCTTCCAGAACTTCCATTTAAGGAGGGTCCCTAGTCCAGCCAAGTCTTATTTCCCTCCAAGTCAAACTGGAAACTTCATCTATCATACCCAAGGGCCTTTGTTTTCTTCCCTTTCCTCCTAGGTGTTGTCTTTCCTAATTAGAATATAAGCTGCTTGCAGTCTGGAACTATGCCCAAAGGACTATAAAATTTGCATATTCTTTGACTCAGCAGTGTCATTACTTGCTCTGTATCCCAAGAATATTATAAAGGAGGAAAAAGGACCCACATGTGCAAAAATGTTTGTAGCAGCAAAGAAATGAAAAATGAATAGATGTCTATAAGTTGGGGAATGGATGAATAAGATGTGGTATATGAAGATAATAGAATTTTATTGTTCTAAAAAAATGATGAACAAGCTGATTTTAGAAAGGTGTAGAAAGATTTACATGAACTGATGTTGAGTGAAAAAAAGCAGAATCAGAAATACATTGATTGTACAAAATAACAGTAAGAATGTGTAATAATCAATTATGAAAGACTAAATTCTTCTCCATGGCTTAGTGATCCAAAGCAATCCCAAGAGACTTTGAACAGAAAATGTCATCTGCATAAAAAAAAAAAAAAAAGGAATGAAGGAAATTGAATGTAAATCAACACATGTTATAATCACTTCTCCTTTTTTTTTTTTTCTGTTTTTTCCCTCTCCCGTGGATTTTCCCTTTTGCTCTGATTTTTCTTCCCCAACCTGATTCATAAAGCAATGTGTATTAAAGTAATTTTATAAAAAGAGAAAATATAAGCTCCTTAAGGACAGACATTGTCTTTCTTTCAACTTAAATTTTCCAATCTTAGTGCAGTGAATGACATATAGTAAATGCTTACTAAATTACTGATTAAGTACATACTGTGTTCAAGGCACCTAGTTAGATGGTAAGGGGGAATCAAAAATGGATGACGTGGACATTGCTATAGAGAGTGTTGCATCTTGAAGGATGGTAGTTTGAAGATGAAGAGAGTAAGGAGGAGTAACCTTGGGAATTCATGGCCAAGAAAGATAGAGCTAAAGGGAGCTGCCACATCTCATACATCTCTTTTTTTGTAAGACATGAAAGCATTCATCCTATAATATGGAGAGATGTTTTATGAGGATAAATGATGGGAGAGAAGATGTAGCAAGGCAATAGTTTTCTTCAAGTAAATGAAGATAAGGAAGAAAGATGAGACTGAAACTAGCAGCACACTAGGTCTAAGCTGCACAGAGACAGATTTTGTAAGGAGCTATTCCTCCTCCCCCCCTCCCCCCCATATAACTGTCCAGATCAAAATGGACTGCCTCAGAAGTAAAACAGTCCCTGTCCCTGGAAGTATTTGAGCAGAGATGGGATGGCCACTTGTCAGGAATCTATGAAAAGACTCTTGGTCACTTACAGGTTGGATTAATGATCTCCAAGAAGTCCCACTATGAGATTCTATGATTCTTAGTAACATTGAGATGACTTGGAATGGGGAGAGGTGGCCAGATATGAGAAGAAATAAGTACCTGGAAGAAAGAGGATAGATCATGGAATTATAGCTCTAGAACAGGATGGAAGCTCAGGACATCTAGTCCAACTCCTTTTATTTTGTAATGAAATGTAGGGGTTGGACTGAGGCAGAGTAGAATGGGAAGAAACCCTTCCCAATCCCTTCCCCGAAGCAGAAGCTACGAGGCTGATGGAGACTCTGCCTTTCCTCACTACTTGATTTTCTTTCCTCATTGAATTTCCAACTCATGTTCTCCCTCCCCCATTGGCCAATCCAAAGTGTCTCAGGTTGTCCATATTTTGTTTTGGACCCTTGTATTGGAGCAGAAATGTCCTTCAAGGAAAGGGACCCATGTGTGCAAAAATGTCTGGGGCAGCCCTTTTCATAGTGGCAAGAAAGTGGAAACTGAGTAGATGCCCATCGATTGGAGAATGGCTGAATAAATTATGATATATGAATGTTATGGAATATTATTGTTCTATAAGAAATGATTAGGAGGATGATTTTAGAGAAGCCTGGAGAGACTTATATGAACTGATGCTGAGTGAAATGAGCAGAATGTACACGGCCACAACAATATTATATGATGACCAATTCTGATGAACGTGACTCTTTCCAACAATGAGATGATTGATGCCAGTTACAATAGACTTGTGATGAAGAGAGCCATCTACACCCAGAGAGAGGACTGTGGGAACTGAGTGTGGATCACAACATAACATTCTCACTCTTTTTATTGTTATTCGCTTGCATTTTTTTCTTACTCATTTACTTTTTTTAATCTGATTTTTCTTGTGCAGCAAGAGAATTATATAAATATGTTTATACATTAAAATTTTTTAAAATAAAGGTTAAAAAATCCTTCAAAGCCAAAACCCCTGCCACCTCTTCTCAATATTCAAGAGGCTTCTGCTTGGACTTCCAGGTCCTGTGTGTGCACCTCTGTGAGAAATATGTGCCTAGGTGCATCCACACACTTTCCTGAGCAATAGTGCACAGGACGGAATGGAAGCTAGCCAGAGAACAGGCAGATATCTCCACCCTCACAGTTAGGGGAATCCTCCAGTATCTCTGCTGTCCCTCTGCTGATCTACAGCCAAACAGAAACAAAAGGGGGTGGGGATGGTGACTGAGATTGGACGAGGCATTGGAGGAGAATGCTTCTTTCTGTTCTTCAGCTTAGTCTCTTCCTCCTTTCTTCCTTCTCTTCTTCCTCCTCCTCTTCTTCTTCCTCTTTTACCTCTTCTTCCTTCTCCTTCTCTGTACTGGAAGATGGGACTTTGAATTCACCTCTCTGGATTCTCCTTTCTTGTTCCCTACCACTTCTACTTTGAATCTGATTTCCTCTAGGCCCCCCCCTTCACTTCACATCTAGTGTTTCTTTATTTTTATTTTCATATTTCCCAGTCCTGATGTCTTATACACAAGCCTTTTAAAGGACTTCTGGGGGGGGGGGAAGGAAACAAGTCTGCCTGGTTTTTCCTACCCTTATATACCTCCACCTGAGCCATTCACCAAAACGCTACAATGGCAAAACTAGTAGGAACATGAGATTTATAGCTGGAAGGGCTAAGAGGCTGAGTGTAAGTCACTTATTTTATAGGGGGAGGAAACTGGGGTGTAGAGAGGGGAAGTGGTCACATTAGTATTAAGTGTTAGAATTAGGATTTGAACTCAAGATCTGACTCTAATCTATTGAACTATAGACTTCATAAACCACTCTCTTCTCCCAACCCTTTTAAGCTTCCAAACAGTAATGATCAGATTGGTATTTCCCAAATATAATTTAGCCACAGAAGACTTTTGGACTTGAAATCTATTGCTGAAGTTCTAGATTTACGGAGTATAGCATATAGAATAAGTTATGCCCTACCATGTCCAGTCACCAACTATCAACCCATACAATTCAGCAACTCAGTTTAACTCCATAAATATTAAACACCTATTGGGTGTTTAACACTATAGAGGAAGGACTAAACATTCTATTTAGTCTCAGAGGTCAGAACTCAAAGCACTAGGTGGGAGTTATTGGGGAGACAGATTTCAGCTCAATTAAAATAATTTTTTTCTTCATTAAGGCAAATCAGAAGTAGAGGGATTGGAAAGTTCTCCTTTGCTAGAGGTCTTCAATAATATCTAATGTTTACATGTAACTTTAAGATTTGCAAAAAAAAAATTCCATGCATGGTTTCATCTGAATGCAGACCAATGCATAATATTTTTACTTTCTTTATCTTGTGTTTTTTTCTTTTCTTTTTGGTGTGTTTCTTCCTTTATAATATGAAACATCTAGAAACATATTTTATATAATTGCACATATATAAGCTATATAAAATTGCTTATCATTTTAGAAAGGAAGGCTGGAAGGAAGAGAGAAAAATTGTAACTCAAAATTTTTTTAAAAATGAGTGTTTAGATCATTTTTACATTGTAATTGGAAAAAATACTATTTAAGCTAAAAAAGAGAAAAATCACATATGGTTTCATTTGATTCTTATGATAACCCATTTTACAGATGGAGAAACAAAAACTCTGAGAATCCAAATGACTTAATGCCACAGAGAGTGACATCTAAGGGAGGATTTGAATAAACATTTTCCTGACCCTAGTCCAAGGCTTTTTCTATTGAGGATTCCTCTTCTAGTAATGACTTGGAGATGTTTAGAAAGAGAACACCTGTCTGGTGGGGTTAGAATAATAGATGCTATCTGAAGGCTCTCCCAACTTTGACAGTAATTCTGAGGTACATAGGATGCAGGATTATCACAGGAACTTCTAGTCTACTTGGGAAGAGAAGATACAATGAAACATGTAAAGTTACATGTCACTACAAGACAGAAGAATGGTAAAGGCAGTATATTCAGAGTTCAGTGGTGGGTGTAATCCTGTGATCTGGGGTAAGCTTGATCTGAGTTTTGGAAAACAAAGGTTAAAAAGGTCATGGAGACAGGAGGAGAGGAATAATACAGTTCCTGTGAAATGTTTCAATGTGAAGTTGATGCAATGGAAATGAATCTATGTTCATTCATTCATTCTGTACTTACTAAGTTTGCAGGAAACCACAGAAAGTTTTGAGTTTTTATAGAAAAATGACATGGTCCCTTCCCTCACAGAACTTACTACACTTAACTGATACAAAGAAAGAACCTTTGCAAACTTTTACATTCAGCATATGAAGAGATCTTGGAGCCCATTTAATCTAATCATTTTTTAACAAGAATTTCATTGTATAACATCTTGAATTATGTGAAGAATACCCCGGGTGGCCTTTGCCCATACTGCCCTCAACAAGTGGAATTTGCTTCCCACCTTCTTCTTGGTCCCCTAGTGATTAAGTCGTATTGACTATTATAAATATTCAAAATCAATACAAGGGACATATGAAGAAAGGTGCTATTGGTATTCAGGAAAAGAACTGATAAATACAAATGTGTATAGAATGATTTTACATACACACAAGTATTTGGGTCTAATGGTAGTCATCTCTAGTGTGGGGAAGGGAGGAAGGGAAGAAAAAAAAAGGAAAATAATTTTACATGATAACTTTATTACATATTTAAAGGGAATAGCAAATTGTACATAATAGATTTGTTGTTTCATGTGCAATCAACTTTATTTTATTCTGCTATATGATAGAAATGCTTGCTTCATTTCATAAATTAAAAGTAAAATTTAAAAATTAAAAACAAAAAACAATCCAAACAATTGAAATTCACAGGACCACAGAAACTGAGTTGAACGCCTCTTCAGGGGTCATCTAATCTAACCTGTACTTGATAAGAAAATAATATATATAATACCCCCAGTGGATAATTCAACTTAGATTGGATGATTCCCCATGAGGTGAGATCCACTATTTTCTCAATGCATTTATGGACAGCTCTAAATACTTCAGAATTTCTACCTTAATCAGGACTAAATCTGTCTCTAGTTCTGTCCTCTGGGGCCAGGCAGAACAAGCCCAAACATTATTTCACATGGCAGTCCTTCAACTATTTGAAGACAGCAGTCATTCCCTCCCCTCTTGTCCCTTCCCTTTAACCTTCCCTTTTCTAGGTTAAAAGTCTGGAGGAGGTGGGGGAGAAAATGAAGTGCTGATGAATAGAACCTAGGTTGCTTCTAATGTCCATTCCAGGGTTCATCCCATGCCATCTTGGGTTCCAAAAAGCCAGGTTGATGCTCTTTGTACCAGTTTATAATGTACTTCCCTCACACTCAGTCTATGGGGGTAGTTCATAAAAAGTATTATCACTCCCATTTATTCCTTAGTCTTCAGAGAACTTGAGTCAGAGAGGGGAAGTACCCTGCAAGTAGTTAGTAGCTAGAGCTTAATGGAATCTCAAAAGGTGTCCAGTCCAATCCCCTCATTTTAAAGATGAGGAAACTGAGGCTCAGAAAGTTTTGTTGGAATCAAAACTTGAATCTGGATCTTCTTATCAGTACTCTTTCTATGACAGCTCATAAGGTGGACATATGATAGGTTGCTGTCCTTCATTCTAAAGAGGATCAAAATAACATCTATGTTGGGTCAATGAGTCCAACTCTGAAGGCATCCAACGATTTCCCTGAAATGTGCTAAAAATGCACGGGAGCAAGCACACTGCCCTGCCTCACTCCACTGGTAACTGGGAAAGTAAGAGAATATCATTCATTATCCAGAAGCCACGTAAGCACTCCATCATAAAACTGGTGTACAATGCTGATGAACTTCATTGGACAACCAAATTTGCCATTACTGTCCACAAGCTTTTAAAGGCCTCAGTCAGATTGACAAATGTGTACAGACCTCTATTCCACTTCTGGCATTTCTCCTGGGGTTACTGGGCAACGATTACCATATTTACCAGTCTTTGGACCTTTGAAGTCGCACTGGCTCTCAGGTAGATGACCAGGATAAATCCTGGTAAAAAGATCAGGTCTCTGATAAGAATCTTGCTGGTAATGATTAAGAGAGAGATCACCGCCCCTGCGATTGTCACAGGACAACCTGTGGAGGCATGGAATGACTGAGTGAACAAAGCATTTATTAAATGTTTACTATGTGCAAAGGGCACTTTTTTCTGAGACAAGTTGGGGTTAAGTGACTTGCCCAGGGTCACACAGCTAGGAAGTGTTAAGTGTCTAGCCCAGATTTGAACTCAGGTGCTCCTGGATTCAGGGCTGGTGCTCTATCCACTGCGCCATCTAATTACCCCCAAAGGGCACATTCAATAGAATTCAAATAAAAAATGCAGCTCTTGCTCTCAAGGAATTCTCATTCTAATGGAGCAAGTGACAGATATGGAAGATTTCAATTGCAGGTTAGATGTAGGAGTGAGGGTTGGAGAAAAGGGAATAAGTACACATTAAATACCTGCTACTGTCCAAGTGCTTTATTATAACTGACCCCTACAACAATGCTGTGATCATCCTCACTGAAGAAACAGTTTAAAAGCAACTTGAAAATGAATTGGAAAATTAGTGGATGCCCATCAGTTGGGGAATGGCTGAATAAGTTATGTAAAATTAGTGGAATATTAT
Organism: Sminthopsis crassicaudata; assembly: GCF_048593235.1. Classification (NCBI taxonomy): domain Eukaryota; kingdom Metazoa; phylum Chordata; class Mammalia; order Dasyuromorphia; family Dasyuridae; genus Sminthopsis; species Sminthopsis crassicaudata. The sequence continues at coordinate 274,837,177 of NC_133620.1, forward strand.
TGTTCTATAAGAAATGATGATTTTTAGGAAAGCCTGGAAAGATTTACCTGAACTAATGCTGAATGAAGCAAGCAGAGCCAGGAAAACATTGTATACAGCAATAGTAGATTTATGTGATGATCAATTATGATAGACTTAGCTCTTCTTAGCAATTCAGTAGTGCAAGACAATTCCAATAAACTTTAGATGGAAAATGGTATCTGCATCCAGAGTGAGAACTATGTGTATCAAAGCATAATTTGTTTTCTTCTTCTTTTTGTCATGGTTTTTCCCTGTTGTGATTTTTCTCTCCCAACAGACTCATATGGGAAATACAGAAAAAGCGTGAATGTACATGTATAACATTAAAAAATAAAAGTAAAAAATAACTTGCTCAATGTCACACAACTAGTAAGTGTATGATTTGAGTCCAGGCCCAGTGCTCTACCCACTTTGATACCTGAATGATACCATGAATGTAGTGGCAAAGAAGATCATAATGTCATTTCTGTAGCAACATTTCCACTGATGAAATCACTCCAGTTTCTGATCTTCAACCACTTGACAGTACCAAAGACTTTGATGATGAGAACTTTCTTTTCTGGATCTTTGGTAGCTGTGGTTACAGTCCCTGTAGGAGCCTAGCCAGGGCTGCATCTTCACAGGGTCTGCTTCTCGGGATGATGGTTGATGGGGTTGGGCAGAAAACATTGCTCTTCCCAAGGCTCTTAGGGAAAAAAGACTTGGCACAAGTGTCTGGCTCACCTAGCAGGTGGCATAAATACTTATTTCTTTCCTTCCCTCCCTCTTAGGTCCAGGCTCCTGGACTGTCTCTATTGTTGTCTAAGGAGAGATCCTGGTCCAGATGATTGTGGAAGTTTGGCCTGCCTGGTACTTGCTGCTTCCTATCGTTCTTCAGCTAGGCTGGTTTGCTTACCACAAATTGTGTCACTGAGTGATGGCTATGAGGACTGTTCTACAAGCAACACTTGGGCTCCTGTGCTTATCTGCTTTTTGGTGGTAGACAGTCAGTAGTAGGTGTTGGTGGTGATACTGAGGTGGTAGCCCACCCTTTTCACAGTGATTTCTCCCCTCAATGATAGCTGTGGGACTTGAGTTGGAAGCAAGTCTGATAGTTTGAGGGGGGCCTTAGGCTCAGGCTTCTGGTCTGTCCCCATCAGGGTCTCAGTGGAGATAGTAGTGGGTTTGGGTTAGAAGTAGATCTAGTGGGTTGGGAGGAACTGTTATTCTCCAGACTCATAGGCTCAGAGTCCTGGGCTGTCTATATAGAGGTCCCAGAGGAGATTATTGTTTTTTTTGTCCTTTTTTCTTTAAGAGGACCATGACATCAGGGAGATGATGTCATGACATGCAAGTGAACTGGACTGAAGTGAGGGAGGCTGTGCAAGGTCACCTGGGTCCAGTGGCTAGATACAGCTCAGAATGACTGGAGAAGGTCCAGGATGCAGTGGAAGACCTTTTTAAACTAAAATAATGGTCAAAGGGCTGATGGTACTGGGCATATGATGACTCTTGTCTCTTCCTCAGGGTTCCCTGATGCTATGAGCAGGGCATTGAATAGGAGAGAATATGAATAACTATTAATAATGGCAGAATGAGAGGTCAGAATAATCTGGTGAATGATTAAAGAAATGCAGGGAAAAGAAGGAGAACAAAGATTCCTTAAAAGATTAAGTAGAATGACCACTAGACTAGAAGAAATGGATTCTAATTCTAATGCTAACACTGGTCACAAGCCTCAGTTTCCTGATCTGCAAAATGGTGATAATACTTGCATGTTCTATCAGACAGGGATATTGTGAAGATCAAATGAGATGAAAACAAAGTACTATATAACAACTACTTGTCTGCTCTTTTAATTTTCAGACTTAAGAAGTTGCAGGTGGGAGACAGGGATGGCACCCAGCACTGGCTGGTGTTCTCCTTACCTGCAGGGAGCAGAGTAGGTCTGTAGAAGTCTCATCTCACCTTCTTTCTCTTTCTCAGACTGGGGACCAAGGGAAGCAGTGCAGCCAGAACCACAGTAAACAAGAGAGATATTTCCAACTTAGGAGTAAAAAGATACCTGCTGACTTGGAAATGTAGGAGAGAGACTGGGAGCCGCAGGGTCCTGAAATAGAACATGGAAAAGAGGGGGCCCTCAGCAAACAAAAAAAAAAAAAAAGAAAAAAAGAAAAGAAAAGCTAGCACCTGCTCCAGATTAATACATTAGTGCCACCCTCCCCGGGGTGATTCATTTGGCCTTTTAGAACAAAACATAAACACTCACATGTGGTTCCCATTGTTGGGGAGTGGGGAGATTGGTGGGGGGGCAAGAAGGAAAACAAAATCTAGCTCAGACTGGGCCCCACTCCACAGCCTGCTGAGGTCCAGAGGGCAGAGGGTGGGGGACCCTTTTGGGAAGTATGAAGGGTTTGGGGAGGGAAGAGTTGTTTTCATGGCTTATAGGACCAGGGCATTTAGGGATCTAAAAGGTTATCTAGAATAACCCCTCATTTTATAAATGAGCATTATGGAGATAGATGAAGGAAGATGGGATCCCTGCCTCCCCTACAGCTTATTAGGGCCACAGAGAGAAAGAATTAATCTTTACTCTTTTTTCATCTCATGGTCTGAAGAGCTCTTGGAGTCTGTCTAGTTCCAATCATCCCTAAATGAGAATCTCCCATGTAACTTTCCTCTTATGTGAAGAATGCCCAAGATTGCCCTTGCCCACAGTGTCCCCTAGGCCTGGAATCTCACGCTCAGAGAGATTGACTTTGACAAGTCCATAAGCCAGGTGAATAGTAGAATCAGAATGTGGAGCCAGTCCACTTGATTCCATTTTGGGTGCTCTTTTCCCTATACCAGCCGGGTTTTGTTTTGTTTTTTTGTTTCTTGGTTTTGTTTTTTTTAAGGGAAGGTGGAAGTGAAGAGAAGAGATTGAGGAAATGATGATGCCCTCTTCCTCCCAGTCTTTCCCCTCCTTCCAATTTTAAAGTGTGTTTGTATAAGTAGGTAAGGAGAGGAAAAGAAGGGGGAAACTATTACCATGGCTAATCTTTCAAACTTAAGTTACCTCCAGCTCTCCCTTTCTCCTTAAGTCTACTAGGACTGATTGACTGAGGAAGGGACACCAGTTCTGCTCTGCCAGGACTGGGGTCGGCTTGGGGATAGAAAAGGATTGAGAGAACAGAGCAGGGGGATCAGTCAGACCTGTGGTCTCTGCCTTCCCAGAATTCTTAGGGGCTCTTTCTGTGCCCAGCTCCAAAGGCTTCCAGCCACAATACAGCAAACAGGGAACAGAGACTTGCCCAGCCAAAGAAATTTGTTGAGAGAGGAGCGACTAAGGGGAAGAATTGGGATCCAACTTCCCAACTTCATTCAAAGTTCTGCCCTTCCCCCTTCTCCTTCCCCATTTTGGAATCCTCTGGCCTCTCCAGCAGCCTTCCCAAGCTTGGTCCTGAACCCTTTCAGCCTATGGGAAAGGTCTCTGTGTAAAACCCTTCCATCTTCCAGGTAGCCCCCCCGCCCAATTTCCCCACTTATAAGAGAGCAGCCTAAGTCATGCTGTTCTTCTGGAGGAGGAGGCAGGAACCAGCTGGGGAGGACAATAAGAGCCAAAATGGGGAGGGGTATGAGTTAAGGTTGAGGGTTCAGATTCTGCTTCTATCCAAGTTCTAGAATGGAAATAATCCTTCTATGAGGGGAGTAACTGGGATCTGGAGCCTGTTTGGAGAAGAGAAGGATGAGTTTGTTGCTGGAGGGATTGGGCTGGGGTCTAGGAAGTACAACTGAGCTCCTGCCCACTTCCAGCCTTGGCTGTGATTCTAAAGTGAAGACAAGCTGGGGCAGAGGAGGAAGGGAGGGTGGCACTGGAGGAGAGAGAACTTCTGGCCTGAGGGAGAATGGAGAATTTTTTTTTATTAAACAAAGTTGCAAATTAAATCCCTTTCCCAGCCAATTTTTTCCTTGGTGTTCCCCGCCTCTCCTTTTCTCTTCATTATAACATAAATACTCAGGATCAGCCTCTTTTCTTTCCAGTCTCAAGAAGCTCCTCCCTCATCCCCCCATTCCCAGAGTCTTGCCATTGGTCCAGACTTCTGTCATCTTAGGCACCCCCCCATGGGCTAGCTCTCACTGCCCACCCCAAACTGCCTCTGTAACAAGTGGGAGTAATTATGTTAGTTAACATGGCCCAATGGGGAAACTCATTCAGAAGCAGAAGGGTCCTAGTCTGACCCCTATTTTAAGGCAGAGAGAGGTCCTTAACCTTATTGGTTAGTTTCATAAACTTCTGTCCCAATCTGGTGAAGCCTATGGATGCCTTCTCAGAATAATGTTTTTGAATGCATAAAATAAAAGTCATAAGATTACAAATTAAACTACATTAAAATAGTTATTCAAACAAACTCAAATTTGCAACCACCAGGTTCCTTCACTAAGATCTTGGTCTGGGGAGAAGACATTCATCTCGGTATTTTCTAGTCTCTATTCTCATGCAAAAGAAATCATTTTCACTTTGAATATAAACTCCTTGAGCAATTTGGAACTATGCCCAAAGGGATTTCAAACTGTGCATATCCTTTGATCCAGCAGTGTCTCTACTGGGTCTGTATCCCAGGACTCACATGTGCAAAAATGTTTGTAGCAGCCCTTTTTGTAGTAGCAAGGAACTAGAAATTGAGGGGATGCCCATCAGTTGGGGAATGGCTGAATAAGTTATGGTATATGATTGTTATGGAATATTATTGTTCTATAAGAAATGATGAGCAGACTGATTTTTAAAAAGCCTGGAAGGACTTATATGAACTGATGCTGAGTGAAATGAGCAGAATCAAGAGAGCATAGTACACAGCAACAAGATTATGTGATGATCAACTGTGAGGAACTTGGCTCTTTTCAACAATGAGGTGATTCAAGGCAATTCCAATAGTTTTGGGATGGAAAATGCTATCCACATTCAGAGAGAGAATTATGGCGACTGAATATGTCTCAAAGCAGACTATTTTCACTTTTTGTTGTTCTTTGCTTGTTTTTCTTTCTTGTGTTTACCCCCCTTTGATCTGATTTTTCTTATGCAGCATGACGAATATAGAAACATGTTTTTAAGAATTGCATGTTTAACCTATATCAGATTGCTTGCTTTCTAGGGGAGGGGGGAAGGGAAAAGGGAGGGAGAAGAATTTGGAACACAAGGTTTTGCAGAGGTGAATGTTGAAAACTATCTTTGTATGTATGGAAAATTTTTTTAAAAAAACTATTACAATGAATATTAACTCCTTAATGTCTTTTAAAGAATGTCTCTTAAAGAAATATAGCAAGAAAGCACATGTGGGACTTGTTAAAGGCATGAAAGGCTCAGTATTCTTAGGTCCTGGCATTTAGCCTCCATAAATCCTGATACTGAGTCCCCATCCTGAGACAAGCCTGGTTCAACCTCAACAAATCCTAAATTCTGACAGTCTTTCATCCCTGAAAACTCTCATCACCAATACTTACATTCTGTTACATACTCCCCCCTCCCGGACCATTCATTCATTCATTCATTCAAAGTCCCTTTTTTCTAGGGGCTTAGAACAATTGACATTTACACAACACTTTTTTTAAAGTTCTTTTCTTGCAGCAACCCTGTAAGGTAGGTAATGAGAGAAGTATTATCCCCATTTTACAGATAAAGATATGGAAAACTGTGAAGTGACTTGCTCACACAGTTTAGGATATGTCAGATTTAGGACTCATTCAAACCTTCTGACGATGAAATCTGCCTTCTCACTATATTGCAAAAAGTGTAATATATGCCAGTAAGTTATATGCTCATAAATAAGTATGATATATGGTAGAGTGGTATGGGTAAAGGGGAGATTCAAACAAAGGGCTTTATGTAAATCAGGCAGGAGAGGAGAGAGTTCATTTCCAACTGTGTGTGTTTGTGTGTGTGTGTGGGAGGAATGAAAGGAAGGAGAAGAGAGTTGGTTTTTGAAGGATGTTGAGATGTTAAGGGATCGGATACTAGACCTGAAGGGAGACTTCAACATGGGATTACACTATCAGTGAATAGTTAAAAATACAGTTAGATTGAACCTAGGGTTTGAGAGTCAGTCAATAATCATTTATTAAACATCTATTGTATATCAGGTACTGTGCTAAATTTGAGGGATACAAAGAAAGGCAAACAGATACTCTCTCCCTCAAGGAAGTTTATAGTGTAGGGAGGGACACAGTGTAAATAAATGGATGGATACAAACCATACAAAAGAATTGTGGGCTGAAGATACAAGCAGCTGTGGGAGCAGCAAAAATCCTCTGCAAAAGTTATATTTATTAATATTTATTAAATATAATTTACATACTGTGCTAATTTACATACTTAGCCCTGTGCTAAATTCTAGGAATACAAAGAGAAAGGCAAAAGACAGTCCTTTCCCTTAAGGAGCTCACTGTTTAATGGAGAGTTAATATACAAAAAACAAACAAACAAAAAAACTATGTATAAGCAATCTATATGCAGGATAAATTGGAAATAATCAGCAGAAGGAAAACATTAGAATTAAAAGGGATCTGGAAAGACTTTCTGTAGCAGGCAGGATTTTCACTGGAACTTGAAGGGAGCCAGCAGAGTTGACAAAGGAGAGGTTTTCAGGCACCAGTACACAACGTAAAAAAAATCAAAGTCAGTGGATAGGGTATCATGTTTGGAAAACAAGGAGGTTTCTTACTGGATAGAAAAGAATATTGGGGGAAATAATGTGCAAGAAGATTGGAAAGGGTGTGTGTGTGTGTGTGTGTAGACTTATGAAAGACTTTAAAAGTTCAATCAAATTTTATGTTTGATTCTGGAAGAAATGGGGAGACTCTGGAGCTTATTAATTGGTGTTTGTGTGTGTGTGTATGAGAGACAGACAGACAGACAGAGAAACAGAGAGAGAGAGAGAGAGAGACAAAGAGAGGGAGACAGAGAGAGAGAAAGAGAGAGAGAGAGGGAAGGAGAAGGAGAGAGGGGGAGTGGGAGAGGGAGAGGGAGAGGTATAGTCAGATTTGTATTTCAGGAAGGTTTATTTGACAGCTGGGTGAAGGATGGATTGGATCAAGGAGGGACTTGAGACAGAGAAGCCAACCAGAAACTTGGTCTGAAAGTCAAAGTATGAGGTTATAAGAGGTTATGCTAGTGTCATAGGAGAGAATGGGAGCATGGGGGAGACTCTTTATAAAGGTAAGAATCAAAAGGACTTGGCAACAGACTGGTGGTGAGATGGAGTGAGAAGTCTAAATTGACATGTTGGTTGGGTGATTAGGAGAATGATGGTACTCCTGAGAGTAATGACAAAATCTGGAAATAAAGTTGGAAAGGTAAAGAAGAGCCAGACTATCTAGGGATTTAAATGTGAGGCTAAGGAATAAGTAGTTTATCCTAGAGGCAAAAGGGAGTCACCCATAATTTTTGAGCAGAGGAGTGACATAGTCAGAACTTTCCTTAGACAGATTATTTTGTCAGCTATGGGAAGGATAATTTGGAGAAGGGAGAGATTGAAGACAGGGATATTAGCTAGTAAATTATAATAATTCAGGAGAGAGGTGTTAAAGTCAGTGAGTGGAGAGAAGGGGCACAAATGTAAAATATTCTGGAGCAGGATGGATTTGATCTAGCAACTGGTGGAATGTAAGAGATGAGGGAAAGAGAAGAGTCAGTGAAGCCTCTAACGTTTAGTTCATGGATGATTGGTTGGGAGAATGTTGGTATCATCAATTGAAAATAGGAAAGTTGGGGGGGAAACAGTTTTGAGGAAGATAAAGAGTTCAGTTTTTCACTCAAAAACATAGAATGCTTGAGCTAGAAGCTTAGATACTATTTGGTCCAATTTCCTCAATTTTCAGATGAGGAAACTGAGACCCCAAGAGGTGATATTTTAAAGAAGTATATAGATGTACATCTATTTCAAAGGCAGTACTTGAATCCCCAGTACTTCTTGACTTTGAGATTATCTTTCTATTCCCTACACTGTACTTCTCCAAAATGTGTATGTATATATTGTTGTGTGTATATCCTTTCTGACCTTTTTGCTCTCTTCTGCACATTTAAAATTTTTTTAATTAATATTCTTTTTTGCATATTTATCGATACCCAATAACCCAACCTCATTCTCAGAGGAGAGGATGATCTGGAAGTCATTTGTATAGAGATAATAGCCAAAGAGCTTTGGAAGTGATTTAGAGTAATTTCGAGAAGCTCTGAGTTCAAATTTGACCTCAGATACTTAAAGCTATATGGCTCTAGGCAAGTCATTTAACTTCTGTCTACCTCAATTTTCTCAACTGCAAAATAGGAATAATAATAATAATAATAATAATAATAATAATAATAATAATAGCAATTATCTCTCAGGGTTATTGTGAAGATAAAATGAGATAATATTTGTAAAGTGCTTAGCACATGCTCGCCACTTAGTAGGTGTTTGTTTCCTTCTTCTTTTCTTATTAGGAAGACAGATGGATTTGTGGGACATCCATATTTAGGGGGATATAGGAAGATAACAAGTCATTGAAGGAGATCAAGAAGGAATAATCAGAAAGGTTGGAGGAGAGTCAGGAGAGAGAAATGACATGGAAAACAAGGGAGGAAAGAGTACCAAAAAATAGAGGGTGGTTGGTGAGGTGAATTGCCACAGAAAAGCCAAAGGAATGCTGACAAAAAAAGTTATTGGATTGGGCAATTAAGAGGTGATTGGTGACTTTGGAAAGAGCAATTCTGATAGATTGGGAGGCTTCAGAATTTATTATTGCAAGGATTAAGGAGTGAGTGATTGATGAAAGTGGAAAGCATTTAGAAATGGAGTAATGTAGGAGAGGACATGTTGTGGTTCCCTTCCTTCTCCCCTCCCTCACTAAGGACATGGATTGAGATGTTGGAGGTCATCTAGTCCAATCCCTGACCTTGAACAGATTCCTGAGTCACAGAATCTCATTGCTGGAAGGAACTTAGAGTTAGTTCATCCAGCTTGAACCCGAACCCCATCCAGCACCTGATACTAAGAACATGTTTTTCCTAAAATTTCATTCTTCACAGAATCAAAGAATTTCAAAGTTGGAAGGAATACATGAAACTATCTAATCCAAATTGTACCTGAATACCCATTGTTGACACTGAGGTCTGAATTCCTCCCATATAAATTTAGTTGCCTTGATAGGTGCTTAAACTCCTTTCACTACCAAATCCCTCAGACATCAATTATCCTCCCTCCCTCCCTCCTTCCCTCCTTTCTTTTCTTTCCTTCCTTCCTTCCTTCCTTCCTTCCTTCCTTCCTTCCTTCCTTCCTTTATTTCTCTCTCTCTCTCTCTCTCTCTCTCTCTCTCTCTCTCTCTCTCTCTCTCTCTCTCCCTCCCTCCCTCCCTCCCTCCCTCTCTTCCTCTCTCTGTCTCTCTGTCTCTGTCTCTCTCTCTCTGTCTCTCTCTCTCTCTGTCTCTCTCTCTCTCTCTCTCTCTCTCTGTCTCTGTCTGTCTCTCTGTCTCTGTCTCTGTCTCTCTCTCTCTCTCTCTCTCTTTCTCATTCCTTCCTTTTTCTCTCCCTGCTATTGGGCTTATCTCCTTTTCTTTTAAGTCTAATTCTAACCTGACCACATAACTACAGTATCAGTGAGGCAAGAAGAAGGTGGAAATATTATGCATTGAAAGTTCCTTGGATCCTTACAGGTTTTTGCTGTTCTGGAGGATGAGAAAGAGCCAGCTTTAGCTACTTAGGGCCCCCGGGGCTTAAGCTGTGGTTGTGAGGATGGAAAAGATTCACTCATTCTACCCGCCTGTCTTCCTATGAAATCACCCTGATCTGGTTACAAGACTTGTCTTCTGGGTTCTGAGGGGACCTGAAGCTGGGCTCCTCATTTCTTCCCCTCCCCCACCCCGCTGGCTCCTCTAGAGCCTTACCCTCCTCAGGCTCAAGTTACTTCTTGGTTGATTCTACTTCTCTTGCTGGGTGATTTTTATCTGATTGGTTCCTTTCTCTGGGACCTTTTTTCCTCATGTGGCAGACATAGAGATTCTGCCAGTTCCTAGGCAATGTCACCCAACCGACTATTGAGCCTCTCTTCCCATCATACCTTCTCCTTTTCTTTCCCTTTAGCTCTAGGGATACTTAGCATGCCCCCTCCCTCCACCTTACTCACTGCAAAGCCAGAGGCTGAATCCAGAGACTAAGTCAATTTCCTTTCTCTTGGGCTCCATGCCTAACTTAATTTTTTGGCCCATTGCCTGGTTTCTCAAGGGCTCTGGGTATGAGTACCTCCTCCAAGTAATCTTTCCTGGTTAACCCTAACTGATCACTCTTTATGGAGAGAGAAGGGATTGGTGTTGCTCCTTAGTCTCAGAGCTTATTGGGGATAGGAACTGTTTTTCCTTCATGACATGGGACTTCCCTGAGGGCAGGAACTCTTCTATCAGATTGGCAACTTCTTAAAGACAGAAGCCATGTCTTTCACACTGCCTTCCATCAGTCTGGCAGCTCCTTGGGAACAGAGAGAGTGTTTCCTCCTTCAGACTGAAGACCAGAGTATCTCTTTCATGGAACTGATGGGAGCCTGAGGGAAGCCTAGAGTTATAACTATGGACACTAGGCATTAAGGCAAATAGCATGAAAGGTATAGCCTTATCAACATTTTAAGATAAATCCAGTTGTGGGTGGGAGAGATCTTGAGAGAATTCTGATCTAGGGATATAAGTTCCCATGGATGGAGGCCCTGTGGTACTTATAAGGCCAAAACTGGGGAGAGGGAAAAGGCTGGAATGGGGCCAGACTGGGAAGGAGTTCAGTTGGAGTATAGCCAAGAAGAGAAAGTATGCCATTTGGTAGTTTCCTGTTTTAATTAATTATCTTTGCTAACCAGGGGCTAAGCTTAGTTGTTTCTATAGTACAGATGCTATCAGCAACCCCTTAAATTTTGTGCCTTGGAATACAACTCCAATTACTGTACCCCAATTACAATTTTGCTCACCCCCATTAGACTAGGACAGAAGAAACTCTACCTTATAATATGAAAAGTCCCATAAGGTCACACAGTATCTTTCCCACCAAACTTGTAACTCACAGACTAGAGACTATGTATTAGATCAAAACTAAAAGCCCTGGGCTTTCTCTTTCCCCTGAATTTCTCCAAGGTCCCCAGGACAGAGTTTTGTATACATTTACCAGGTTCAGTAAAACTATTTCAAGGAATGGATGAGAAGATCTTGGCAGGAGTAGGAGTAACATGTTTCCTGGTTTGGGCTGGTTAATAGGAGAGAGTGACTCAGCAGGAAAGAGGGGGTCTGGCTAGGGGTGCTGACGAAGGAGCAATTAGGAGAGTGGTTGAGCATTTCACTCCTGCGGTAGAGATTGGGGAAGAGTAAGTGAGTTAGGAAAATGTCAGTGACCAAAGGAAGAGAAAAGAATTCAGAATAAAAGGTTCAGGAATCCCTGACTCACTAGGCTGCCAAGAGGCCCTAGAAGACATCATGTCTATTCTCTTGTCTCCTTAGCTCACTCAGGTGGACTTCCTGCTTTAAGATCCTCTAAAACTCTAGGAGAATTGATTCCTATGGTGCTATAATACAAGATACAGCTAAGTTTTAATTAGTTTGAATAAAGGAACCTTCTGAAAAGAAGTGGCATTTATGTAAAATATGGGAATTGGTTCCAGTACAATGAAAACATGCTAGTCAAATTCAAATAATTTGACCTTGTGGGATTTATTATTCAGATTCATCATTTTCTTTAATGGAAACCTAACAACTTGCCACCAATATTCACATTCTCAGACCTCCTAGCTGTTATTGGGAATGTGGTCCATCATTGTAACTGTCAGGAAGTATGTCCTGATGCCTAGCTTTAGTCCCTCATGTTGCAATTTTAACTTTGTCCTATTTTGCTTTATTCTCTGTGGAAATGTATTAAAGAAGGAACCTTTCTTTTTTTTAACCTCTAAAACAGGGCTTCTTAAAATTCTTCTCTTCATGACCCCTTTTTGCCCAAGAAATTTTTATGTGACCCTGAGCATATACATTTATAAAATAGATACACAAATCAAACATCTACTGATAATAAATCATAATTTTAAGATTCCCACATTCAGTTATATGACCCCATATGGGGTCACAACCCACAGTTTAAGAAGTTTGCTCTAAAATATCTTTCTCCTTTGGCTCTCCATTTCCTTTCCCACTGCAACCACCCTAATTAAGGCTCTCCTCTTTTGTTGCCCAAATGGTTGTAACAGCCTTCTAATTGCTCTTCCTGCCTCCAAGTCTAACCTTTTTTCCAGCCCAATTTTCACAGCACTGCCCAAGTAATTTTCCTAATGTACCAGTCTGATCACATCACTCCTTTACTTAGAAATTTTTAGTGCCTTTCCATTCCCAACAGAATAAAGTTTAGGGTGCTGATCTTGACATTTAAGTTGCTTTATAGTCTGACTCCAACCTGTCTGTCTAATATTATCTCATTCTACTTCCCTTCAAGTATTCTACACTACAAGCAAAATGGATAACTTTTATTCTTCTGTTCTTTTCTCATCGTCTACCATCTTTGTGCCTTTGTTCATCATGCCCCCTCCATGCTCTGAATAAATATCTTCCTCTCAATCTTCTCTCTATCTGCTGGCTAAGGTATATGGAGTGTTCGGGGAAGGCTCTGTTGTGAACCATTGCTGAATCATTTTCAGGGCTGCTCATCCACCTTTGATATCCACTTGTTACCCAGTTCTCACCTGTGGCTCCAAGAAGCTAGAATGTGCACATTCATACCCTGGTAAAAGCTATGTCAGCCCTTGGGTTAAGCCAGACAGAGTAACCAAAGGCGTCAAACTCTGTGAATTAGGGGGATTTCTACTCCAAGCTTGTCAAAACTTCTCCTGGCAGAATTGGTGGATGAATACAATTTGTTACAATAGCTATAAAGGTGGCTGAAGCAAGTACTATGGAGCACTTAGAGCTTGGTCAGACATTAAAGATGTCAAGGCTATTCACTACATCCTGGCTCATTGCTTGGATCCTCATCCTGACTTTTGTCTTGTGCCTGGATTTCAATAACTCAGGAAGAGAGAGTAAAGGTGATGACTTTGTGCAAGTCTGTCTCATTTAAATCCAATTCATGAACAAGTCAAGACATCATTCCATGATGTCATCAGTCCTCTTTGAAAATGAAAGACAAACGACAACATCTCTATTTGTTGAAGTCCCCTATTTCCTTCAAGGTTTAACTTGGATATAATCTTCTCTGTGAAGCATTCATTCAATCGTTTACCCCCTAAGGAATGTGATCTTCCTTTTTAGTTTCCTCATAGTATTCTGCTGGTACCTTTCTTTTGCCTCTATCATGTTCTACCTTGTATCATATAAATACAATAAATACAATATGATATGTACTCCCTGTTGGACTGTAAGCTCTGTTAGGAGAATGTTTATATTGTTTTTCATCTTTAGATCATGAATGCCTAGTGTCTAGGTGAAGTGTCTAATTTCTTTCCAATCAGTATTGTTGGAACTAACTCCCTCTAATACAGACTACAAAACATATAGAATTTCAGAGAGTTCAGTGTAGCACTTGAACCCTCTCCCTTCAGTACAGGCTCCCCAGTCAGCTAGTCAAGGTTCTAGGTATTTTGTGGGTCAGAATTTTTCTACAAATTTTCCCTTATAAGTCCCTACCAATTTGTCAGAAAGAAGATGCCATTATATAGTTATTTTTTAAAGAATGTTTTAATAAATAGCATTGTAATAAAGTAACAATAGAACATTTCCCTAAAATCCTTGAGCTCACTCTCCTACAAACATACACAAATTCACTGGAAAGAGTAGACACACAGAAAACCATCTGTGGGGCCACAGTTATGTGAATAAACACCTGTGACCGGGGCAATCCATGAAGGGATGCACATGCAGAGAACATATGTGATGAGAACTCATGCATGAAGAGATAATTCATGCCTCTGATGATGCAAAGCTGCTGATGTTTTCAGATGATGTCATTTTATTTTTGTCTGCTGATCCTACTCTCTCTGCCAGGTAGTTCCCTCTGCTATTCTCTGCCAGACACTGGATCCCAGCCACTTCACGCTGAGTATTATTTCTCTGCTCTAGTTGGTTTTCAGAATCATCTAGCAAGTTGTCCAACATCCATTAGTGTTAGCAAGTCTTTCCCCTGAAGGGAGGTCTACAGCTTTGTTAAATAGCTCTTTGAAGTCACCTATATCATGTGCTGGAGGAATGCTGTGATTAATAAACCTCTTCTTTCAGTTCATTCAGCTTGCTTATTCAATTCATTCTTTTAGCCTCTGATTGTATCTTGGCTAAAATCCCCATTTCAAAATTACCTGCAATTGTGTTCTTCAACTACTGAGAGTGTTATGATTAATAAGCCTCTCCTTACAAGGATGACTACAGTTCTCCTAAGCTACCCTTTCTAGAAAATGGCTATGAAGAAGAATATGGCTATGGAGATTTTTTTTTAGCTTTCCCTTTCAATTTCTAAAAGACTTTCTTTCATCTAGGCTGTACCTAAAGATAAAAGAAGCTCAGCTAAAACCTGTTTTGCACTTTGAACTCTGCTTAAAACACTTTTGATTGATTCTTCTGTTAACTGTCCTTTTTGTCTACTGTGTTTTTTGAGTTTCTTAGTTTAACTGACCATCTCACATATGGTTAAAACCCATTTTTAGTTGTTAAGGCTATATTATACTCCCCAGAAAAGGTAATTATCCTCAGAGCTTTAGTTCTTCAATGGAAAAGAAACAGAGTGGAAAAACTATTCTTCTTCCCATTGTTTTTCCTTTTTTCTTTGCAAATACCTTAGACTCAGTTGGCTAGAGAAGGTTGAAAAGTGATTGTCAGTTGTCCCACTTATTCCCAGTAACATAGTATAGAGCCTGATCTCTATCAGGTTTCTATTAAGTTACCCAGGGTCATATAATGAAAAAAATATTTTTGAAATCAGATCTTTCTATGTTACTTGAACATTGTCCAGGACATGGGGCTCAGTGTCCAAGAGTTTGGACCACTATACTTTTCCTTTACTCTGAGAAGGGTCAGACAGGAAAATGTTCTCCCCCCACCCCAGTTCCTCACCTCTATACACAAAGGTCTTTCCAGATAGACTAGACATTCCAATTATCTTATTGTCTGTCATTCACTGGTGTAGAGGCAGGGTTTCATTGTATCTTTATCCTTTAACCCTCTGTCTCTTTTTAAAAGAGATGCACATGCCCTGCCAATAGGTGCCTTATTTTTAGTCTCCAAAGTTTAAGGAATGTTATTTCCCTTCCTCTCCATTTCTACCTTCAGTGTCTATCTCTTAATAAGTGCTTAATAATTCTCTGTTTCTATCCTCTCCCCCTACCCCTCTCTTTCTGCCTTTCCATGTCTATCTACTTTTTCCTTTTGTTTTATGGATCTCTCCTTTCTGTCTCTTCTATTCTTTTTTATCTCTCTCCAAGTATAATTCTGAACCTCTGCCTCTCAATGTCAATTTCAACTTAATTTTTATTTTAGTCTCTTCTTATTACTGGGATTTGATAATACTGTCCATGGAAGCAACTTAAGAGAAATCAAGAAGAACCATAACAATCAGCTTTGGCAAGCTTCACCTGTGGTCAACAGTGTAAAATCCATTTGGTGCAAGCATTACGCTAGTGACCAGCATCACAAAATGAGCCTTTATTTCAACTTTCTAAGACAAATTCCATTGTCTGGGGAAAATAAACCTGAAATAGTACTTTATGGCAGGGAAACAGAGCCCCTGGGATACCCTGCCCTTTAAATTTGGATGCCATGGATTAAATCCCTGCTTGTCTCAATTTTGTTACAGTTCTGAATTCAAGGGTTTTATTGTGAAACAATTACTTACCATGATATATAACCATTTAAATGTTTTCTGGAGGTTTGGAAGATTGGCAATATGACCCTCATGCTTAAGATGGGCTCCATAAGGCAGAGTTTCTTAAGCTTTTTTCACTGATGATCCCTTTTTGGCCAAGAAATTTTTGTGTGATATCAGGTATATGTATATAAAATAGATATACAAATCAAACATTTATTGATAATAAATCACAATTACATTTTGATATTATTCTTTTCTTGGTTGTTATTTCCATCTACTATATTGTACAATATGTATTATTTTCCTGCTTTTGCTTCCTTATCTTTGCATGAATTCATATTTTATTATTCAATATATTCAATCTGTCATTCCATTCATTTTTGAGATCCTATGTGATGTCCTGACTACAATTTAAAAAGTTTTGCTATAAGTGACCTTGGGAATTTTAGGTTCCTAATTCAATTAAATTCAATTTACTAAGTGCTTATTATGTTAAAGATACTAGAAAAATATAGCTAGAAAATAAAAAGATGAAAAATATGCCCTAAGCTCAAGAAGTTTACAAATTACCTGCTTAGCTGATAGAAGTCAAAGCTCAGAAAATTTAAGTGGCTTATACAATTAGTATTGGTGTCAGAATTTGCACCCAGTTTCAAAAATTATCTAGAACAATTCCTATTTGAAGCATGAATTCCACCTATACTATCACTATCAAGAAATCATCTGGGCCCTTTTTGTTTGTTTTAGTTTAAAAACAAAATAACTATTAATATCTTATACTTTTATAACATCTACGTTGCCCAATTTATTCCTTCCAGAAAGCTAACCCTTAAAACACAGAAGAAAAAGAGAGGAAGCCCTTCCCCCAACCCATTTAGCAAAACTAATCAATACCATAGTCTAGTATTATCAGTAATTTTTTCACAGTTTCTTCCCACCCCTACTCTACCATCAACAAAAAAGTAAAGAAATAGCTCCTCATTTTTTTTTCTTCCCAGATTATTTTTACCTTCCGAATACAATTCTTCCTTTACAACAACAACAAAATTCGGTTCTGCACATATACATTGTACCTAGGATATACTATATTTAATATGTATGGGAATGCCTGCCATCTAGGGGAGGGGGTGGAGGGAAGGAGGGGAAAAATTCGGAACATAAGGGAGTACAAGGGATAATGTTTTTCAAAAATTACCTATGCATATGTACTGTAAAAAATGTTATAATTATAAAATTAATTTTAAAAAAATAAAAAAAAATTCAAGAAAAAAAATTTTGGAAAAAAAAAAAAAAAAGAAGTAGCTCCTTACGTAGCTCTGCTTTGGACCCAAGTTTGACCATTATATTTTCACCTCACTCAATTTTGATATTATTCTTTTCTTGGTTGTTGTCTCCATTTATAATATTGTAGTTCTTTCATATATTGTTTTCCTGTTTCTGCTTCCTTACCTTAGTATCATTTCATATGTTTTCCCATGTTTTCCTTATTCAGTGTATTCAATCTTCCATTGCCTTCACATATTGTGACTTGTTTAGCCAGATTCTTCTTTTTAATCATTGCCAATGTCAGGTAGGTCAACCCTATCTCATGAGAACATTTTCAAGTAACTCTAATTATTAGGTCTATAAAAATGAGTAGGATGACTGAGCATGGGAGTTAAAATACTATATTGGGATGAAGACAATCTCTTTCCTGTAAGGGATGATTTGGGCCTGTTTAATCTATTAGAATTAGTTAATGGTGTGGAGAGATGGAAAAATGGGTATGTGTGTGTATACACATATGTGTATTTGTATATAATGTATATACAATGTGAATACGTGTATATATACATACACACACAGAAGAACAAAAGGGAGCCTTTGTGTATATAATTAATAAAACCTTTTAAAAAGCCAGTGACAAAGCTTCCTAAAATGAAGATGACAGTTTTTTAAATTGAGTCCCTACAGACTTGGCAGTGCTGTTTTGTCATGAATAGAAAATAGACTTAGAGACAAGAAACAAAAAAAAAGGGATAAATGGGCTCTTCTCTGGGTGGAGAAGTTAACAGGGAGGCTCATTCATTCATTTTCTTACTCACCAAACATTTAGTAAGCCTGGTATGTGGCAGGCATTGTGCTAGGTGCTGCATTTTTTTAAAGAAGCCTTCTTTTCTTGGCACAGGGAAGTCCAAAGGAGGAACTCACTCTAATGCAGATTGTTTGGGTCCACTGAGAAGGCACTGATTTGCTTAGAGTCACACAGAGACAAAAAACAAAACCAAAGAAGCAAAAGTCCTTGTCTTCAAGAAACTGCATTCTATGGGGAAGAAATGACATATACTCAGAAAAATAAATACCAAATAAATGGAGAGTGTTCACTAGCAACAGGGATGATTAGAATGAACCGCATATAGTAGATAGTAATTTAACCTAGGCATCAGTGTTAACCCTGAAACTATTCCTCTTTGGGCAGTAAGGTGATAAAGTATGATAGAGCGCTGGACCTGGAGACAGGAAGACCTCAATTCAAATGTGGCTTCACACATTTACTAGCTGTGTATCCCTGGACAAGTCACTTAACCCTATTTGCCTCAGTTTACTCACCTGTAAAATGAGCTGGAAATGACATAACAAGCCAATCTTAATCTTGTATCTTTGCCAAAAAAACCCCCCCAAAAACCCTCAAATGGGGTCATGGAGATATGGTCATAACTAAAATGATTGAACAACAAAAACATTTCTCTGGATTTTTTCTACTACTGTCTAGGGTACCACTATTTTTTCAGGTTCACATGTTCAAAACTTTCGTATCATCTTTGGCTTCTCACTTTTCACTCACCACACATATCTAATGAGGTTCAGGGTCTGATTATGTTCCCCCTTTGCCCAATAATCTCCAGTGAGTCCCTGTTGTCTCGAGAATTCAAAAATATGCTTCTCTGTTGGGCATTTAAGGTCCTTTACAACCTGACTCCTACCTACTTTTTGGTCTTTTTATATTTTACTCCTCAAACTCTCAGTTTAGCACCTATAATACTTGGCTTTCCTCTCTCTGTCTCTTTGTTCTGGCTACCGCCATGCTTGGAATGTGTCTCCTTCTTACTTCCATCTTTTGAAACTCCTTTGAAATCCTTTCAAGACTCAGCTTAACAATTTGGAACTATATCCAAAAACGTATCAAACTATGCATACCCTTTGATGCAGCAGTGTCACTACTGTACAAAAATGTTTGTAATAGCTCTTTTTGTGATGATAAGAATTGGAAATTGAGTGGGTGCCCATTAAATTGGAGAATGACTAAGTTATAATATATGAATGTAATGGAATATTATTGTTCTATATAAAATGATGAGCAGGCTGATTTCAGAAAAGCCTGGAAAGACTTACATGAACTGATGCTGAGTAAAGTGAGTGGACCCAGAACATTGTTCACAGAAACAGCAATATTGTCTGATGATCAACTTTGATAGACTTAGCTCTTATCAGCAATACAGTGATCCCAAATAATTCCAATAGATTCGGGATAGAAAATGTCATCCGCATCCAGAGGGAGAACTATGGAGAGTGAATATGGATCAAAACATAGTTTTTACTTTTTTTTGGTTTGCTTTTTCTTTCTTGTGTTTTTCCCTTTTGTTCTGATTTTTCTTGCATAACATGACTAATATGGAAAGGTGTTTAAAAATGATTGCACATTGTACCTATATCAGATAACTTGCTGTCTTAGGGAGATAAAGGAGAGAGGGAGAAAAAAATTTAGAACTCAAAATCTTACAAAAATGAATGCTGAAAACTATCTTTACCTGTAATCGGAAAAATAAAATACTATTAAATTTTAAAAAGACAGTTCAAGTTATACCTTCTATATGGAACCTTTTCTTATTATTCCCAGCTGTTGTACCTTATATATCATAACTACTTTTTATTTATTTTGTGTATGTTATATATATCTTATTATATATATATATGCATATATATATATATATACACAATATATGGATAGATATATGAGTGTGTGCATGTTATTATACGTATGTTATTGTGTATGTCACATATCTCTAGATCTGTATGTAGATATAAATGTATGTGTATGTATGTGTTGTTTCTCCCAAAAGAATATAAGTTTCCAGGGGGGCAGCTAGATGGTATAGTGGGTAGAGCACCAGCCCTGGAGTCAGGAGAATCTGAGTTCAAATCTGACTTCAGACACTTAACACTTCCTAGCTGTGTGATCCTGGGCAAGCCACTTAACCTCAATTACCTTGTAGACAAAAAAAAAGAATGCAAGGTTCTTGAGGACAGGAATCATTTTTGCTTTTTCTTTGTATCCCTAATGTATAGTGTTTGACACACAATAAATGCTTGTTGATTGACTGATTGATTTATTGATAGGACTCTGTTGGGATATCTTGGGCTGAATGCTATTTCTTACATCCTTCTCTGTTCTGTCTCTGTTTCTATGTGTCTTGCTGTTTCACTCTGTCTCTTTATTACTCTATTTTTCCACCATGCCTTTTTTCTCGCTATCTCACTTTTTCCGGAACTCTGAGTCTTTGATCTTACTGGGCCTCAAGATGACTTCACAAATACCTTATCCCACAGACAGTGGGTGTCCAGTCTTTTCCTCTGAAGCATGACTGTATGTTTGCATGCAGTAACTCAATGATGTGTGTGTGAGTGAATCATCACAAGAGTGGGATTCTAGATTGGGAGGAAAGGTGCAGTTGTGTGTGTATGTGAAGGATGGGGTTTTATGGGGGAGGCAAAAATGACATTGTAGGGAATGGAGAAATGACAGGATTATATATCTGGGAATATGTGTGTGTGTGTGTGTGTGTGTGTGTGTGAGAGAGTGTGTGTGTGTGTACACCAAGATTTATATGCTAACAGCTTGAGTTGTAGTAGAATAATAATAATAATTAGAAGGACTAGAACCTTTACAGCACTTCAAAGTTTACAAAGTGCTTTATAAATATCAATTTCATCTGTTCCTCACATCAACCTGTCGGGTAGATGTCATCATTATATTCATTTCATAGTTGAGGAAATGAGGCAGGAACTAAATGACTTGCACAAGGATACACAGCTAGTGTCTGATGTATGATTCGAATTTAGGTCTTCCTGATTCCTGGTTCAGAAATCTATCCATTGTACCACCTAGGTGCCAAGTAGGGAGGAAAGTACTGTAGCAAGACATATATGACCAATTGAAAGCAGCCAGAGCTGCTTAGTACACATTCTTTGCATGGTCTATTCCTGTACAACCTCTGCTATATGTGTGTGATAGGATCATGGATTTATCAAGCAAGCAAAAATTTATTAAGCACCTACTATGTGCCAGGGTCCATGTCAGTCATCACTGTGTACCAGGCTTTCTAGAGATGCAAAGACAACAGTGAAATTGTCACTGCCCTCAAAGATAAATTAAAAATATAAAAGATAAAATCAAAAATATCTTAATGACAAAGAAAACAGTACACAAATATTTACACACAGAAGACATATTTTGGAAGTGGGGGGTACCATTAGTTTGAGAGAACCAGGAGAGACTTCATAAGGAGCATGTAGAGCAGCTAATGAAAAGGTGTGGAGATTAGTGATGTAGTGTTATTTGTAAGTACTGACAAGTCAGCTGTTTGCCTATTTCCAATAGAGGACACACATGGAAGAGAGTAATACATACATAAAGTGGAAAGAGAGAATAAAGCCAGATCATGAACATGGGGCTATGTCAAACAGAAATGTTTATAGTTGATCCTAGAGGTAATAGGAAGCCACAGAAGTTTATTGAGGAGAGGAATTACATGATCAGATCCCCTTAAGAATAACAAAAATTTAATAATAAACAATTTGTTAGTTATGTGGAAGATGGATTGAAATGGGTAGAGACTTGAGGCCAGAAGACCAATTAGGACCAATTAGGAATGTCATCTATGGTTACCCCCTCAGTTTAGAGATGATAATCATAGTTTTAAGTGAAGTTATTTTTTGAAAACTCTATTCCAGCTATTCCCTTCCTTGCCTTGGACCCTTTTGCCATAGACACACATTCTAGCAAGTCACCCAGGAAGTTTGCAAAAGGAGCAACTTAATGCCAGCATACCCCAACAGAAGGTTCCACTTTTCATTTCTCTTTGAGATCTCTTTCTATCTTATGCTTGAACCAGTTCTGTCCCAAACTCTATCCAGTCCCCATGTCTTTCTCTCTTTTGTCTATAGCTGACTCAGGAGGACAAGAAAAGGGGCTGCAGGAAATCCAGTCCATGTCAAATTGTATGCCATTCACCCTTCAAATACAGTACCCCAATGTAACATGCCCTCCTGGCAGTTACAATTACTAGTCTGTCCTAGGCCCAACAGAGTACCTTTGACCACTGACCTTTGTAGTGTCAACTCTACCCGGCTCACCTCCTCTGAGGCCTTCAAAGGTCTCTGGTCACAATCTCTTGAATCTATAGTTTAGTAACCAGTAGCACACCCAAGAATAGCCACGTGTAATCTTAAAAGCCTTTATTATATCTACTCACATAATGCCCTGACTTGTTAACTCCCTAGGGAACACCTGGTCTGAAGACCCACGTGTTCTCTACCAACTCCTTACCTCTCGGCTATCCATCCACTTGGCTCAGCTACCCCAGGCTAGGGAGCCAGGTTAAAGAGAGCGACTTGCTGCAAGCAGTGGGCTTATAAAGGGCCTGTGAGGTCACACACACAGCCAATCAGCGAGAGAGCCGTCACCCATTACAAAGCTATCTCAATATGGACAGGATCCCACCCACAGGGCAGTCCTATATCCACAGAGATTATTACTTCTGGGCCACTCAATTTCCTGTTGCGCTGTGGCCACCCATTTAAAGGATCCTTATACTCCAATAACTCTTTTTATCTTAGAGTATTTCATTCTTCTTAGGATCTATCTTCATCCTTCCATACTAGCCTGGAACTGGGTTTGTTGCCAAGCTAACCTGGGTTCAAGGCCTTGCATCATCATTACTTAGTTGTGGAAAAGTCACTTGAATCCTTTAGGACTCAGTTTCTTCATCTGCAAATTGGAAATGATAACACTAACTCCCTTGAAAAGTGGTTATATAAAGACTATGAGATAATGCATATAAAACTGTTGAGTAAATTGTAAAAGGCTATGTATATTTAAGGTGGTAGTTTTATTATAATTGAACTACTATGCTTCCTTTTGGTCTAAGTAAGACTTGTGCTTTACATGCCTTCTAGGGGACCTAGCTGCAATAGCTCCCTAGAGGATAATATGGCATAAATCACCAGGTGGAGCTTCAGCCAATTTCTACTGGGCATGTTTGAACAACTCCTAAATTTCACTTTTGAGTAATTTACTTTACCAATTGAGCAACACCAGACTACAGTTTCCCCCTCCCCATCCCTATGTTTGCTTTTGCTGGGTTTCTGTCTAGTTTTTAATCTAAAGGTATGATTTAATCGTATCCTAATTCATCACTAGCTGGTCTAGTGTCTCCATTCCCACAGGATTTCCACCTCTCCCAACTTTCACCCAAAAGGATTACATATTCACATGTAGATAAAACAAACCCTTTGTATAAAGAAAACAAAACTAACATCATTGACTTTAATAATCTTGAGGGACGGGCAATCTCTTGTTTCTAGGGAGGCTTGCTATCTCTACTTTCCATACTTACCCATTTTTCTATTCTTGATGGAGTATAATAGTATAATTCAATATTATCAGTTATAGTCCATTAACTCTTTAAAGAGGAAGGAAAGTGAATTGTTTATTAATTGTTTGTGGAAAAAGTCATAATTATTATACAGTGTTCATTTTCTTTTTTTGGCCTTTTTACACTATTGTAGTCATTTTATATATGACTTTCCTTGTTCTGCTTACCTTATTCTGCATCAGTTCTTTTGAGTCTTCCAAGACTTCTTCACATTCTTCATATTTATTATTTCTTGTAACTTGGTCATATTTTGTACATGATTTGTTTAGCTCTCATCAATTTGATGGGCAGCTATGTTTTTCCAATTCTTTGCTATTTCAAAAAGTGGTGTTATGAATAGTTTGGGATATATGAGACCTTTTTATTTTTCTCCTATGTTTGGTCTCCTTAGGACATATGCCTCTCAGTAGGCTCTTTGGGACAGACTTTTCTAGGATGGTTCCAAATTACTTTCTGCAATGGCTGGATCAATTCAAAAATCCAATAAGAATGTATTGTGATTTCTAGAATCTTTCCAACATTGTACATTTCCATCTTTTGTCATCTATCAATTTGCTACGTTTGAGATAAAATCTCAGAATTGTTTTGATTTGCATTTCTCTATTATTTGTAGACAGCTAGATGGCAGAGTGGATAAGAGTTTTGGGCCTGGAGTTAAGAAGACCTGAATTTAAATCCAGCTGTTGTGAGCTAGGCAAATCATGTCACTGTTATCCTCAGTTTCCTCATCTGTTATAATGAGCTGGAGAGAAAATGGCAAACTATTCCAGGATCTTTGTCAAGAAAATCCCAAATGGGATCATAATGAGTTGGAAATGACTGCAACAATTGAACAATTATTTTTTATCTGAATCACTTTTTAACATAATTGTTAGTTTCTAATATCTCTTAGATATTAGTAGCTTATAAAAGATAGTTGATATGAAGATTCCCCTCCCAATCAACACATTCTCTCCTTATTCTATTTGTATTGCTTATATAAGTACAAAAGCTTTGAAATTTCATTAATTGAAACAATATGTTTTATCTTTGATAATCATTTCCATCCTTTGTTTGGGTAAACACTCTCCTTATGGGTTATAGATATGAAAGTTACTGGATCTGGTTTTTTTTATTTTTATGCCAAATATTTACTTTGTTTATTATAGAGTGGTGAATCATGTAAGGCTAAACCTAATTTCTGTTGAACTGCTTTCCAGTTTTTTCCCTAGTTCTTGGGAAATAGTTATTAGGAGAAGATCTCAGGTCTTGAGTTCCCAGGACTAGCTCTGTGATCCTGGGTAAACACTTGCCTCAGTCTCCTCATCTACAAAATGGGCATAGTAATAATACCTATTTCCCAGGATTGTTGTGAGGATCAAATGAGATAGTAATTGTAAATTGCCTGGCACATATTATTTGTTATTGTTTAGTCACATAAGTCAGGTCTGGGTTTCTTGGTTTTCTTGGTAAAGATATTGGAGTGATTTGTCATTTCCTTCTGCAGCTTATTTTAACAAATGAGGAAACTGATGCAAATAGGGTGAAGTGACTTGCCCAGTATTACACAGCTAGGAGAGACTGAGGCTGAATTTGAATTCAGGTCTTCCTGACTCCAGACCCAGAGTTCTATCCACTGAGCAACTTAGTTATTCTAGCACATAAATGTTAGCTATAATAACAATAATAATTATTATTGTTAAGTAGATTATGTTTTCAGAATTTGTAAGTACTGACTTATTGAGTTTGGCTATTTCTAATTCTTCCTTTTCTAATCTATTTCTCTGGTATCCTTTTCTGTTTTAAAAGTCAATACCAAATAGTTTTTGTGGCTGCTGATTTATAGTATAATTTCAAATCTGAGAGCTCTGTTTATCTCTCATTCCTCCTTTTTTAATTTTCAGCATTTCCCTTGAGATTCTAAAGTTTATTATTTTTGCTCTGATCCATCTCCATTAGCACAATGCCTGGCACGTAATTGGCATTTATTAAATATTTGTTGATTGATCCATGATTTCCTCTGTATGAAGAGGCAGTATGATATAGCAGAAAGAATATCCATCAGAGCCACTATGAGGTCACAGAGGGCCTGAGTTCAAATTTTATCTCAGAAAATAACTCCCAGTATAATTTTAGGAAAGTCACTTACCTCCCCTCAGGCAGATTCTTCATTACTGCAAATATAAATAATATAAATGTGAAATGAGTTAGATTAGGTAACCTCTGAGGTTCCTTCCAGCTTCAGCTCTATGACTCTTGCATAGATAGGGACCACAGCTCAACCTTGCCTCTTAGTTCCTGTGCTTCTCTGTAAATGCTCTAAAGAGGACCTGATCAATGTGTTGGAGGCCTTCCGTCTTCTGAGTTTTTAAATGTTTCTTTGGACACCAGTGCAATACTTAGGCTTCCTACTTGTTTTCCTTTGCCCTTCATACGTGAGCAACTAGACATTCTTTCCCAACCATGCATGTCTTTGGTACATTTAGCAATGAGGACGAGACTTTAGACGAGAAATCTTATAAAGGTCCTTTCTGGTGAAGCTTCTTCATAGATACTTTTTTTGGGGGGAGGGGGAGGGACGCAGTTGGGGTTAAGTGTCATACAGTCAAGAAGACAGACCTAAATTCAAATCCAACCTCAAAAACTTCCTAGCCATATGATTTTGTATTTTATTTTATTTATTTATTTTTTAAAATGCACATTTCTTTATGAATCATGTTGGGAGATAAAAATCAGAACAAAAGGGAAAACTACAGGAAAGGGAAAAAAAAAAAAACAGGAAAAAGAAATGAATAGCATGTGTTGATTTAATTCAATCTCCAAAATCACATACCTGGGAAGTTTCTGAGTCTGGATTTGAATTTAGATCTCCCTGATTCCAAGTGCACCAACTAGCTGCCTCACAAGCTCTATTAGTTACTTTCTATGTGACCTTGCCCAAGATACTTTTTCCCTGTTAGCCTCATTGTTTTCACAATAAATTAGTATGTTGGATTAGGTGACCTATAAGGCACCTTCCAGCTTTAACATTTTGTGAAAGCAGGAGAAGATCAAAGAGATCTTCAAAAGAGAAATCACATTATGGGGGCGGGGTTGGACAAAAGTAAGGAGAAACATAATGAGCTAAGAGAAGCATAAATTCATAGGGACGGAAGACTCGGGTGGAGAATTGTTTTACTGGAATCAGAGACAAAAGGCTGATTGTGCAATTTCTTTCCTTTACCCGGAAGATATATAAGAATGAGGGAATCCCAATAAACTTCCAAGGCAATCCCAGTAAACTTTGGATAGAAAAAGCCATCTGCATCCAGAAAAAGAACTGACGATTGAATGTAAAACAACAAATGCTATGCTCACTTCTTTTTTCTGTTTTTTTTTTCTCTCCCATGGTTTTTTCCTCTTGTTCTGATTTTTCTCTCCCAACATGATTCCTAAAGTGATGTATATTAATAAATGAATAAAAAAAAAAAAGGATGAGGGAGGCACTCTTCAGGCTATGTTAGTGGCAGTCATTGTCAGGGTACTGGAAATGACCTTTGGATGGATATTCCTGGGATTCCTAGATCCTCTCCTTGTTTCTCCTAGAAAGCTCAGATAAGGACATCTAGAATTGATTCCATTTCACAAAAGAGCAGACTAAAGTACAAAGAAGGCTAGCAGAAGTACCCCTCTTGCCTCCTGGCATTCAGCTTTCTCCTTCTATGTCTATTGCCTAGTTTGACAGCCCCCTCCTCCCCCTGCCTGCCCCTTCCCACCTGAGGACAGGAAGTGAGCAAGCCAAAGACCCACCTGGTGAACAGGAAGTGACTCAAAAGTCTATTCTGAAGACTTAGTGTACAACAGGGGCCCCTTTGAATAGTTCAACCAAGTGCGAAAGTACTACAGGGAGTCAGCTGTGGCCAAGGACCACTGGATTCCTAGAAACCACACCAGCTATTTCTGACAACCACACTACCCACAGCCACCGCTCCATGCTCACCACCCCACTATGTCTTATTGGCTCATACTTCCATTGCTGCTATTCCTAGTCCGTGATCCATCTAACTGCCGCTGTTGGAACCACATTTTGCTCATTCCAGGATGAGAGGTCTTTCCACCCCCATCTCTTCCCAACCTTTTAATCCTCATTTGTCAAACTCTGAAGAAGTAGCTCTCCAACAATTGTGGATGATAGTATTTTATCAGTGACAACAGGTCTTGGTTGCATGTATGTGTGTATGTACATATGTGAAAAGTATATAGGAAGACTAAAAAGCAAACCTCCCTCCCTACTTTACAAAGGTAAGGGACTGTGAGTATGGAACTTTGAATATACTGCCAGACTCACTTGATAATGTTGGTTAGTTTTGCTGAATTGCTTTGTTTTCTCTCTTTAATGTTTATTTTTTAAAATTCACTTTATTTTTTTCAGTTAACACAAATCTACCTTCTCTACCTCCAACTTTCCATTTCCAGTGAAAAAAGAGACAAAAAAAAATCTCTGTAACAAGTCTGCATAGTTAAATAAAGCAAATATCTGCACTGGCCATGTTAAAAAAAAAGTATGTCTTAATCTATATGCTGAATTTACTCCCTGTCAGATGAGGTGGAGCATGTTTCATCATGAGACCTCTGGAATCATAATTGGACCTTATGCTGATTAGAGTTCTTAAGTCTTAAAAATTCTTTGTTATAAGATGTAACTCTCTAGGAAAGGAAGAAGAGAAGGAATATATTTGAAAATAAAGGTAAACTAAAACAAAATTTGTTGATGAAAATTCAAACAACCATGTACCAGCAAGCAATATACAGGATATATTGGAAATACATTTTGTTACTACTTTTGTTATAATGCTATCTCATTAAATTCTCTTTGCTTTGAATTAATTGTGTACTCTGGATGATTCATAAAAACAAGTGTATTAGTTAGGGCTTGAAATTATGGGGTTTTAACTGATATGGCTCCAAGGATGACCTCAAATTTGGGATCCCCAAGTACTCTTGGTATTACATGAGGCATTAAATACCATAGTGTTTTGTGACTTTGAACCAGTTCATTTCTTAGTTTCCCTATCTGTAAAATAAGGGTAATGATATTTAAATTATTGTTATTCAGGCATTTCAGTTGTGTCTGACTCTTTTTTTTTTTTTACCTCATTTGGAAGTTTATTGGCAAAGATACTGGAGTGACATTGACAAATATACTGATTTGCCATTTCCTTCTCCAGATCATTTTACAGATGAGGAAACTGAGGCAAACAGTGAAGTAATTTGCCCAAAGTCATACAACTAGTGTCACACATCTATATATTCAGCCTGAATTACTTCTCTTGAACTTGTCAAGGATCATCAGCCACCTGCTGGCTATCTCCATCTGGATGTCACACCAGCAACTCAAACTCAAGATGTTTAAAATCCTTCTCTTTCAATTCTGCCTCGTCACTGTTCTTTCTAGTATGGTTGAAAGCATACCACATTTAGTGTGAAGGGAACTGGGTTCAAAGTCCAGTTCTGACACTGGATAGCTGTGTGACCTCTTAAGGCTGCAATTTCCTTGTTAGTAAAAGGAAGACTTGGAACTAGACTTCTAAATGTGCTTTCATCTCTGGATTGTTGATGATCTCTTGATTGTTAAAACCAATGGCCTTTTCTTGATCTCATTCTACTTGATCTCTGGATAGTTTTTGACATGGCCCCTTTTCTTTAGTACTCTTTTCTCCCTTAGTTTCCATGAAACTTTCTTCTACTGATTCTCTTCCTACCTTTTTTGAATTGTTTTTTTCTCAGGCTATTTTGTTATATTACCGTTTTGCTCCAGGCTATTTTGTTTGGGCTCCCAAGGCTCTGTCTTGGATCCTCTTCTTCACTTGTCAGTGGTTATTTCATCAATTTCTAGGGGTTCATGATCATCTCTCTGCAGATCTATATATCCAGCCTGAATTAGTCTTCTGTATTCGTCAAGGATCATCAGCTGCCTGCTGGATAGCTCCATATGGATGTCTTACCAGCAACTCAAACTCAACATGTCTAAAATTTAACTCATTATACTTTTCCCAAACCTATCCCTTCTCCAACTTTCCCATCCCTGTCATATGCAACACCAGTCTTTCCAATCACCCAAGTTGGGAACCTTGGTGTTGTCCTTAACTCTTTTCTTACTCCTACCCCCCACATCCAATTTGTCATCAAATTTTGTCATTTCTTATTCTATACCAAGATCTGACTCCAGATCTTTCCTCTGTGACTAGCACATAGTAATAAATTCTAGTTCTCTAACTACAAATAAAATCTATGATCTCATAAACTTTAACTGTTATATACTGTTGTTCTTGGCTTTTAAGTTCCTCCTTCTGCTTTCTAAGAAACTCTCTGAAAATGCCTCCTTCTCTCCTCTCACATAGCCACTATCTTAAAACAGGCTCTTATCACCTCTTGTTTAGACTATTGCAACAACTTTCTAATGTTTTCCCTGCTTCCAGTCTCTTCTTTCTCCACTCCAGTTTTCTTGTGGCTACCAAATTGGAACTATACGTAACCTTCCAAATTTCTTCTATGTAAGTAATCTACAGTACTGTTAAAGTATCACCATCTCCCTGAACACTCAGGTTTGAAATCTGGGAGTCCTCCTTGACCCTAGATCTCTTTTTCACATGCCCACCCCAGTCAAATTCAATTTATTGTTAAGTTTTGTCTTTTCTACCTCAGTAACATGTCATATATATTCCCACTTTTTTCCTCTGACACTACAACCATCCTGGTGCAAATTTTTACCTCCTCATTGTTCGGCTTGATGATTGATCTACCTGCTTCAAATATCTCCCACTCTAATCTATCTTTCACTTAGCTGTCAAATTGATTTATCCAAAACTAAGATTTGATTATATCACTTCCTATTCAATAAATCCCATTGGTTCCTACTACCTCCAGGATCTGATATAAAATCCCCTGGCTTTCAAAGTCAGTCATAACCTGGGTCCTTTCTACCTAATCTTTTCATATCTTATTCCCCTCCACAAACTAAGCAATCCAGTGACACTGGGTTCCTTGATATTCTTTGAACTTGACAGACTATTTCTGTGCTCCTGCTATTTTCAATGGCTGTCTTCCATTCCTGGATTGCTCTCCCTCCTTGGTTCCACCTCCCAACCTCCTTTTAGTTTCAGTTAAAGTTTCACCTTCTACAAGAAGCCTTTTCCAGTCCTTCTTAATCTTAGGATCTTTTCTCTGTGACGAGTACATAGTAATAAATTCTAGTTCTCTAACTACAAATAAATCTGTGATCCTATAAACTTTAACTCTTATATAGTGCTGTTCTTGGCTTTTAAGTTCCTCCTTCTGCTTGCTAAGAAGCTCAAATATTTGATGGCCAAGGCATCTTCTTTTAATGATTGTTTTATAACAGTTTTGGCTTTCTTTTAGTGATCTACTTTAAAGGCTGTAAAATACTTTAAGAAATAATGATTGTCAGTCACTGTTTTTGCTTTTATTCATTTCCCATGGTTACATAGAATACACGATACCTTGGTTTGAATGAAATAATTGTAATTACAAAAAGTGCTTTCTCATCTTCAGCATTTATTCACTTTGGTGTTTGTTTTGACCTTTACATTAAAAAGAAATCATGAGGAAATATTAGTGGGGAACAAGTTTAAACTAAAGGGAGGCAGGTTGTGGTTGCCACAAATGAGAGTGGGTACCTGGATGAATCCAATGTAAGAAAAGTCAAAGACTGCTCTGCCTTTCCCACTCAAAGTCTCCTAGACTTCCACTACTTCCTGGGTTACTTGGGCTCTTATTGGGCTGCAATAGACAAAATACTTTCCCTTAGAGAGTGTCCAGTTCAGTAGATTAGGTACAGTGACTGATCCTGGGGAAGATACGAATCTAGCAGGAAAAAATACAATGCCTGTTCTCAGGGAGCTTCTATTGTGAACCCACACTCATGACACAGTAATAAAGAAAATAAATACCCTAAGGAAGACCATAAATGCTAGAAGGAAGACTGAAGAAAGGAGATTTTTGAATCTAGTAAGGTAATATAAAAAAAGCTTCCTAGGGAAAAAAAAAAGAAAAATTATAGAGCTAGAAGAGATCCCAGAGGCCTTCCAGTACCCTCTTTTTGCAGAAGATAAAAGCTGAGGAAAGTTAAAAGACTTGTTGTAGTGATAGTAAAATCATAGGAAAATCAGGATTTGAATCCAGCTCTTCTGACTCCAATCATGATCCTTTCCGTTGGATTTCGATGCTTCTCAGACAAATTTTGAAAAGAGGAGATCAGGACTAGAGGAGACTGAGTTCTTGGTGGTGTTTGGATGTTGGTAGATATGAAGACACTAAAGTGGGTATGGTGTCTATATAATTTCTTATCTGTAAAATTAGAAAAACACTCTTTTCTAACATTCTATGGTCCTTCTAGAGCTGATGTTCAATGTCCTTCAGAATAGGAAGCTCCTCAAGTCCTGTCTCAGACACTTAACTAGTGTATGATCTTGGACAAGTCAGTTAAACCACTGTTTGCCTCAGTTGCTTCAACTGTAAAATGGGAATAATAATACTACTAGTCTCCTAGGGATGATAATATTTGTAAAGCACTTAATACAGCACCTTATGCAAAGTAAGTTCTATTTTTATTATTAGCTTTGAATGTCTTTATTTTAATAGTCTGTCTTAAAGCCCCTTATGATACTGACCTTCTGTGTTTTGTTTTCTAAAGAACTTTTTAGCTCTGACTTCCTATCTATGTCTTAAGTTCCCTTCTAGTCCTGACACTTGTTGGAAAACCTTGTGTTCTAAGGTCTTGTATAACTTGGACATTCTATGACTCTGTGGTTCTTTATACTGTACCGAGGACCCCAGACCACATTTGTTTCCCTTTCCTTATGAGCTCCCTTGATTCATCCCCAAATGCCCTGAACTCTAATGTTTTAACTCCCCTTCCAACTTTTAATAAAATGATTTGGTAACTATATTATCAACCTCCCTGTGGGCTGGGGATGGATGGTGATTGAGACAGGACCAGAGCCTAATTGGATTGGGTCGTGCCCAAGTGCCTGAGGCTGAAGGCAGCCGGGGATAGAAGAAGCAGGAGGAAATAGAGACAGATGGGAAGCCCAGAGGGGAGATTTGATTACCCCATTTCCTCCCCAAATCCAATCCGTTCAGTAACTGGGTTACCCAGTCTTTATTGATAGCCCCTTGCTGGGCTCCAACTTGATATTCAGTTTGTTTGTGACTTTCTGTTCCCGCAGGAGGTTGGAGATAGATGGGTCTGGACTAGGTGTAGAAATCTGTTGGCCAGAGGACAGAAATAGAGGGAGAAGGAAAGAAAAGGGTGAACTGGGAGCAGGTTAAGGGGTCAACTATGAGGTAGAAATGGCAGAGTCCTCTAGGGGACAGTTTCTTACCTGATCACAAGATGATCAGGTAGAAATAATTATTTGTTGTTCATTACAGTTGTGTCTGACTCTTTATGACACCATCTGGGGTTTTCTTGGCAGAGATACTGGAGTGTTTTGCCCTTTCCTTCTTCAGTTCATCTTATAGACGAGGAAATTGAGGAAGACAGGGTAAAGTGACTTGCCTAAAATCTCACGGCTAGTAAGTGTTTGAGGCCAGTTTTGAATTCAGGAAGATGAGTCTGACTCCAGGCCTAGAGTTCTATCCACTGTGCCACTTAGCTACTATGCATGTACACTACCACTTTGGGAAACAGATCCTAGAAGGTACCTGGTCCTTCTGGAGGGGAAGAGGTGATATGGCAGCTAGAGAGAGGTAGAACCCTGCCTGAGACACTCACTGTATGATCCTGGGTAAGTCCTCTTCAATTTGCTTCTTGATAAAATAGGGCAACTGGATGGCTGGGTGGATAGAAAGCTGGGTCAAACTGAGTCAAGAACACCTGAGTTCAAATCCAGTCTCAAAAATTTACCAACTATGTGACACTAGGCTATGGGACAAGCTACTACCTCAGTTTTCTCATCTGTAAAATGAACTGGAGACGAAAATGACAAATGGGGTCACAAAGAACTGTGACTTGAAACAACTGAACAGCAACAATAATAATGGCATCTATTTGATTGAGTTGTTGTAGGATCAAATGATATGTACGAGGTTTTCAGACCTTTAAAGTACAGTATTTAAAATCTTGGGATCATAGAATGGAAATTATGAGACCTTAGAGGCATCTGAATCTAAACCTCTTATTCTTTAGGGGAAAAAACTATGAAAGGTCAACCAAAATCACACTGCCAAGAAGTGTCTAAGGAGGGATTTATTCTCAGATCTTCCCTAGGCCAATTTTAGTGCTCTAGCCACTGTACTATGTTTATTAAAAGAATAACAATAATAATAGTAATTATTATTTTTGTTTTTATTGTTAGTATTAGTGGTACTCTATCTGCTAGAGTAAGGCAGGGAAAAAATATATATATATACACTTAAATAGAAGTATTGAACTAGAACCCGTGTTTTATAACTATCCCTATTATTAGTATTCTTACTGGTCCATTTCAGCCAAAAGCTGACCAGTTCTTTAGGGCACTACTAGGTTGTAGAAAGGTAGATGTTATTGCTGTGAGAATCATTAGAATTTTGTATTGTAAGGGACTTTAAGAAATTATTTAGCTAGACATTCTCATTTCATATATGAGAGAAAAGAGCTTACAAGAGGAGAACAATTTGCTTAAGGTAATGCAGATTAGTAAGAAGCAGAGAAAAAAAGATCAGGTCTTCTGATTCTAATTCTAATTTTCTTGCCATTCTATGGCTATTAAAAGAAAGACTACCTGATTTCTGTGATAAGTTCTAAAAGCAGATAATTACTTGTAACCAACAATTCAAAGAATGGTCTCAGACATTGTAGCAAACAATGTGTAGCTACAAGTGTCAAACACAGACATCCTAGGGACTTGGCTTTTGTTGTTGCTGAGTCATTTTTCGGTTGTGTCCAACTTTGTGATCTCATTGGGGGTTTCTTGCAAAGATACTGGATTGGTTTGCCTTTTCAAATAGGGTTAAGTGAATTCCCCAGGGTCACTAATATGCATTCGAGGCCAGATTTGAACTCACAAAGACAAACATTCCAGGCTCTAGGAAAGGCATTCTTTCCATTGTGTCACCTAGCTGCCTCTAGAATGGCATCTGGCTTGGTTAAATATCTTGTTGAAAGACTTTGTAGTCTATATCATGGGCAGAATTAAGTTTGTAATCATGGCCAGGAATGCCAATGTATCTTCACACATACTCATTTTCAGTCTTATTAACATTAACATGGTAACATTGCTCCAGGATCTTTATTCTGAGTTTTGAGGATCTAGGAAGCCAATGGATACTGAGATCTCCTATGTCTTGAGCTGATGCCATTATCCAATTCCTTTCCTTGAAATCTGAACAAAATTGAAATTGAATTGGATTTAAGGGAGGCAGAATTGTGCAAAATCATTAGCCTTACTCTTTCCTACAGAGTCATCAGAGTCCAGGGACAAATTATAAATCAGGATGACTAGCCTGCTTCTCTCCCATTTGCTCCATCCCCCAAGCTTGTGCTCACTGCTTCTTCCCTGGGTCCAACCCTGGCCTCTCTTAATGGGTAATAAAAAAGCCGTTTTCTCTGTTCCTCTTCTTTCCTGTCTCTAAAAGAAACAGAAGTCAGTTCAGAATGTTGAGAGTGATTGTTATCAAGAGGACTTTGTAAGTGCTGAGGGAGTAAAAGTAGCCAAATTGGGTGGGATCCTTCAGGACTGGCTGCCCAGAGGAGATGAACTGAGCCACAAAGGAACATAAGGATAGAGATCGGGTTCTAAGGAAAGGGAAGAGAATTTGTCCTTTCTGTCATCCCCATGTCTATCCCGATTCCCTTGTGGGGGAAGAGGAAAAAGATGGTCAGTGTAAAGCCTCAAAAGTAGGAAGTCAATGAGAGAATATAGATTAGGAGATGAAGCAACTGAGGCAGTGAAAAGATGGTTAGAAGGGGCTTGAATGCCTAGTAGAGGAGTCTGGCTTTTATATGATGAACAGAAAACAGTTATACCTTCTAGAGTAGGAAAACAGGAATGGATTTGGTGTTTGAAAAGGATTAGGGCTGATATGGATAGAAAAAAAAAGATGGTAGACAAAAGGGATTGTGGGATGTTATTTGCCTTCAGTCCTTATCCAGACCATTTTTCTCTCCATGTACCTAGTTCATATTTTGCAGGTTGTCCCTTCTTATCTGGAATATATTCCCTCCAAAGCTTTACGTCTTGGAATTCTTCTCTTGAAGAATTGAATTCCTATGATCTCACTCAGGTATATCTCTTGAGATAAGTAAAAACTCTAAGAGACAGAGTTTTAGGGTAATTAACAATCAATTTATTAATTAAGTTTACTGGCAATCAATAAATTTATGGCTAGTGGTTCCTCTTGGTACCCCCAATGGAAACCCCTGAGAGCCTTAAACTTTCTAAAAGGAAATTTTCCTGACAAGTGAAAATCAAGCATGATTGGTGGACATTTAATGAGGAGGTAGGTGGGTTAGAAGTCCATCTCCTGCTGAGAACTGGCTTGATCATGAGATGATAGCTTCTGTCAATCTGGACAAGGGAGTCCATCTCCATCCAGACTCTCTGGTCGGTTTTCATGAGCTGGGTCACCCTAAAAAGGCTACTAAGAAAAGGGCTGCTTTCCCCAAGATAAAGAGTCCCTCAGATTGGA
The DNA here is from genome assembly GCF_048593235.1 of Sminthopsis crassicaudata. Lineage (NCBI taxonomy): Eukaryota > Metazoa > Chordata > Mammalia > Dasyuromorphia > Dasyuridae > Sminthopsis > Sminthopsis crassicaudata. Next base: position 274,873,336 of record NC_133620.1, read on the forward strand.
TTCTGTTTCTATTCTAAACAGAAATTAAGTCTCCTAATTGGGTAGGGTCTAGTCCAAGACTGACGAGTATTTTCCTTAAAGGCTAGGAGTCATGTCCTTCAGAGATAACTTTAACAAGAGCTGGTCCTTAATGAGGAACTTGAAGGAGAAAAACCTGGATCACAAATTAATAGTTATTATATAATAGAATAATAATTTCCCTCACTCTTGAGAAATGGCATGATCTCATGATTCTTCAGGAAGCCTTTCTTGATATCTTCTCTCCAGTACCTTCCTACAATTTTCGTCCATCAAATTTTTCTGGATTTCTCCTTTTGTACCCATCAAATTCTACCTAGAATTATACTTATTTATGTCTATGCCATATTTCTATCTATTCGATTTTAACTTCCTTGTGGGCAAGAAATGCTTTATTTTTTATTATGTACGTAATCTTTAATACATTTATTTTTCAATGAATAAGTTCATTCCACCCCCATTGTCTCTTGAAAAGGCAATTTGCTAGGTATTAGGAATTCAATATATAGTGCTTTAAGGTTTGTAAAGCACTTTACAGATATGATCTCATTTTATCTTCACAATCGTGCTTAGTGAGGTTTTATTATTATGCCTATTTTATAAATGAGAAAAACAAGGAAGACAGATTAAGTGGCTTGCTCAGGGTCACACAGTAAATAAGTGTCTGAGGCCAAATTTGAACCCGGGTCTTTATTCCAGGCCGAGTAGCCACTGAACCACCTCATGTTGCTTACTAAGTTGAAAAGGCTGTTGGTCTGCTAGCTTGGCTCAATTCTGAGGCATTCACCACCAGATTGGCTACAGGAAGAGAGCCCTAGCTACCAAGACATCACACTCTAGGAATGACAGATCCCTAAAGTATAGAAGTTATGGAAGGGTGGAAGATGACTGACTAAAAGAATTAGGAAGACCTGTAAGCAGGGAAACAGAAGGATAATGGTGTAGTATGATGGATGCAACACTGGAGCTAAAGTCAGGAAGACCTGATTTCAAATTCTGCCTTTGACATACATTCGAGGGATCATGGATAAGCCAATCTTGGCTTCAGTTTTACCCATCTGTAAAATGAGTGAGATAGAACAAATGGCTTTCAGCAGCACTTGCAGCTTTATACCTATTATTCAGTAGACTGGAATCTCTCTGTAATGGTTTTATCTACCATCTTCTTTCTATCACTTCTTGATGTGCAATAGGAGCAATTGTCAGATGAGCTAAATTCTCAGGCAATTTTGCTTATCCTAATCCTTTAAAGGGGCAGCTAGGTGATGCAGTGAATGGAATACTACATCTGAAGTCATAAAGTTACAAATCTTGAGTTCAAGTTTGTTCTCAGATATTTACAAGTTGTGTGACCCTGGGCAAGCCACTTAGCCCTATTTGCCTCAATTTCCTCATCTGTAAAATAAACTGGTGAAGGTGAAGGAAATGACAAATTACTCCAGTATCTTTGTCAAGAAAACCCCAAATGGGGTCATAAAGAGTCAGACAAAAGAACAAGAGAAACAAAATCCTCAAGGAGAAGACCATGGCAGAGAAAGCAGGGTTTAGTAAGTATTTCTCAGCAATTATTTCCTTCCCCTTCAATCTTAACAGCAACCTTCCCATTGGGAGAACAGGATCTAGATAAGGGTCCCAATAAGAATGGGAGAAAAGGACAAAACTCACCTGTCTCTAATCTCATCATTCATTAGGGTTCAAGGATCAGTGTTGGTCATCATTTCCATGGCCAAGACATTGTGTTTACCTTCCCAGTAGCTGTCACTCATGATATGGAATAGTATAGTAGAAAGAATACTGAAAATTAAGGATTCCAATGATTGGGTTTAAATATTGTCTCTACCAATTATAAACTGAACTCTGCAACCTTAGGATCTTGGACTTAGAATTAGAAAGTCATCAAACCCAACCCCTAACTTTATATTGTCATGACTTGCCCAAGGTCACACAATTGGTAAATGTCTAAGACAAAATTTAAACTCAGGACTTCTTGACTTTAAGTTCAATATAATATATAATATAATATAATATAATATAATATAATATAATATAATATAATATAATATAATATAATATAATATAATATAATATAATATAATATAATATAATATAATATAATATAATATAATATAATATAATATAATATAATATAATATAATATAATATAATATAATATAATATAATATAATATAATATAATATAATATAATATAATATAATATAACATAACATAATATAATATAATATAAAATATAAAGATAAATGCTTTATCTTCTGCACCACAGTGCCGATCTCTCCCTTTATTTTACAAAGTCTATGGTCTTCCTCAGTAAAATGAACTTGAACTAAACAATTTTTAAGATCTCTTCCAGCTTAAAATACTATGAACCTAGGCTCTCAGGGTGGAGGAAAGTGAGTGGTATGTGTATGTTAATGGCACAATATTGGCTCTGGGGAACATGCAAGATCCCACAGAACATCAGGAACACATCCTGAAACTAGAATTCAGGCGCCTTAGTGCCTAATCCTTCTTTGCACACTCCCTTCCCTAAGGATTTTCCATTGAAAAACCTGTTTAGTTTTTCCATCTCAGAGATAATAAATGGAAGATTTGGGGTGAGGTCGGGATGGGCAGAGGGGATAATAAACTCAGGGGTCTGAGCCAATGTGAGGCTTAGCTTGGGAAAGGACAGGTAGGGACCCTGTGCATATAGAAAGATCCAGGTCCCCCAATGTCCGCTCCTCAGGAAAACAGACCAGAAGTATATCTCTCTACTTCCCTCCCCCAATATGATTCCTGCTCCCACTTCTGATCATGGAGATCAACGATATACTTTTTGTTATCTATATTTGGGAATGTTCAGTGAAGCTATTGTATTCTTCTGTATGTGTTATTATTTTAAGTCTATGTCTGTGCATTTCTCTCGGAATGGGAACTGAATTTGTGCTTCCCACCTAATGGGCATGTACTTTGTCTCCACTTTTTTGCTCTTAGAAAAGTATGGCTTGGGCAAGTCACTGAATCTTTCTGGACCTCAGTTTCCTCATCTGTAAATTGAGGGGGTATATTGAGGGGCTGGTCTCTGATGTTTCTTCCAGCTCTAGATTTTGGAGCCCATGGCCCTATTTATGAATAGGACCTTTTTTTCCTGTCTTTGATCTTCATTTACCTCAAGGAGAGGAAAGACAGGTTCCAAAAAGATAAAGTAGCTTGGAAGAGTAGAAAGATATTTAACCCTACACACACATCAAATTTAACCCAGATAAAGCAAAATTACAGAATGTAAGAAAGTAAGTTTGATAGCAGTTTCACTGAAAAAGACCTAGGAGGTCTTAGTGTATTACAAGTTCACTATGCCTTTACTTAGCAGCTAAAAGAACTGATGCAGTCTTAGGCTGCTTTAGGAGAAGCAGAGTCCGAAGTGAGGGAAATGAAAGTCCAGCTGCCCTTTGTCCTACTTAGACCAGAGCTGGAGTATCAGATTCCATTCTGGGCACCATATTTTAGGAAGGATGTTGACTAGTGGGAGCATGTCCAGAGTAAGGCAACTAAGAGGACAGAGGGACTTGAAATTATACCTTATAAAATCAATTGAAGGGACTCTGGGTATTTAGACTTGAGGAGACTCATTGGAAAGGCTGATCAGTGTTAACAACTATTTATTTGAATGTCTGTGGGAGAAAGATTAAATGTTTTCCATATAAAGTAAAGGTCCCACATATACCAAAATATCCACAGTAGCACTTTTAATAGTATCAAAGAATTGAAAACAAAATAGATGCTCACTGATTGAACAAATTGAGGCATATTACATCAGCTAGTTGGTCCAGAGGTCTGTAGTCAGAAAGATCAGAGTTCAAATTTGGACAAGTCAATTAACCTCATTTGCCTCAGTTTCCTTATCTGTAAAATGAACTGGAGAAGAAATGAAAAACTATTCTAGTATCTTTGCCAAGAAAACTCCAAATGTGGTCACAAAGAGTTGGATACAACTGAAAATGATTGAACAGCAGTAACTGTGCTGTAAAAATGATGAATTCAGAGAAGAATGCAAATAATTGCAGGAATTGATGAGGAGTAAACAGAATAAACAGAATTAAGAAAACAATAGACATGAGTATTAGGATGTAAACACAAAGTAAAACAACGAAAGAAACTGAATGTTTTGTTATAGTGACTGTTCTTTGTTCTTCATTCTCAAGGAGGACCACAACATCAAAGAGATGATGCCATGAAATGCAAGTAAGCCAGATTTAAGTGAGGGAGGCTATGCAAAGCCACTAGCACTTTCTCCTCCAGAGCCAGTGGCAAAATATAGATCAGCATGATTGGAGATAACTCCAGATACAGAGGGAGACCTCAGTCTTTTTAAACTAAGAGATTTAATAAATCTTAGTTTGATTGAGGCAATGCTCATTCAGTGATTATACATAAATATATACAATACAAATATGTGTATATATACATATAGACACAGACATATATGTATACACACAGATGTGTATGTGTATAAGAACCTCAGGGTTTCTTGTCAAAATAGAAACAATTCCTAATAAATTCACTCTGAGCAATCAGAGCCCAAATAATGACCACGTAAGACTTGGGCTGGGACCTATTGTTGGCCAATCAATAAGAGCCACAGTGAATTGGGGATGGGGAATGGTCCTTAAAAGAAATCTAGCAATAAACCCCAAGATATCTTGAGAAGCTTCAATGATCAAAATTTATAATCTTTGGCCAGAGCACTAATAGGTATGATTCCCTATATTGCTAGAGAGAGTGAAGAAAAGGAAGGAAGGAAGGAGGGAAAGAAGGAAGGAAGGAAGGAAGGAAGGAAGAAAGGAAGGAAGGAAGGAAGGAAGGAAGGAAGGAAGGAAGGAAGGAAGGAAGGAAGGAAGGGAGGGAGGGAGGGAGGGAGGGAGGGAGGGAGGGAGGGAGGGAGGAAGGAAGGAAGGAAGGAAGGGAGGAAGGAAGGAAGTAGGGAGGAAAGGAAGGAGGGAGGGAAGGAGGGAGGGAGGGAGGAAAGAAGGGAGGAGGACTGTGTTGCCCAACTGGAAATAACCAGTTGGATTCCTAATGGAGTGGTTACTACTACTCACAGAGCATTGTTTGTCCTTCATTCTTGAGGAAGACCATGACATCAGGAATGTGATGCCATGACTTGCATGTGAATTGGATTTAAGTGAGAGAAGGCTGTGCAAAGTCGCTGGTCTCATTCTCTCCTCTGAAACTATCTGGGTCCAGTGGCAAGATATAGATCAGGATGATTGATTGGAGATGGCCTTCATTATAATGGCAGCTAGGCTGCAGAGAAGAGGTGAGAAAATGTTATCTCCATTCTTTGTAGAGGTGGGGAACTAGAGGTGTGGAACACACATATATAGTTAGGCTCTATTTAAGTGTTAGTTTTGTTGAATGGTTTTATTCATCTTTCTTTTTTTCTTCTTCTTTTTTTTAATAAGTGGCATTTGTAGAAAAGCAAATTTCAAATTATGTAGAAAAGAGGAGCTTTCTATAATGATAGCTTAAGGTGTGGTAATTTCCTTGTCACTAAAAGTGTTGTAGCATAATCTGGATGCTCACCTTTCTCAAATACAAGGACACTGAATAGAGGTATAAAAAGAAGATATATATATATATATATATATATATACATGCACACACACACATACATACCTATATATACACATATAATGTTGCAGTAACAAAGAGTCTATACCCATTGTCTGACCAACTTTTATCACTTATGTCAGTCTTTGGCAGCTACCTAAGCTGTTTTTCAGGCTAAAGAATGGAGGAGGATTAAAGAGTGCATCATTGATGAATGGGCTTCTTGACAACATTAATGGTACTTACAAAGTAGTAAGTACCTTTTCCTTTTCCTAACAAGGATGGGGCACTAGTGGCCTGAATCCCTGAGCCTTCCCATTGGCTAGCTTCATGTTGTAATTGCCCAGTCGGCTCTTGGTCGACAAGGGAGGATAGAAAGTTTAACTAGCTCCTGGGGAATATCCCTAACAGGAAGCCTAAGAAGAGTAGATGCGTATTTCCAAGGTCTTTCACTTCTACTTCTTGTATCTTCTATTCAGTTTGGGTCTAACCCCTCTCTAGATCAGGGAGGGTAAGTGAAGGTATGCTTGGTCTAAAATGTAGGAACAAATCATTGAACTATATTGTGACCTGTAGAGTATGGACTTAACTTTCACCTGGGTTCCCCAGTTTATTTAGGGGTGACTAATCTAAATCATATTAAGTAGTTATCCCTAGGCTTGGAGGATTTCCTAAATGGGAAACGAAGTATAGGGATTTTTAATCAACTTCATAACCCAGAAAATACAGAATATAATTATAAGGTGTTGACAAGATATTAAGCTAATCATAAAGATATGTCTAAAGCCAAGATCCTTCTATGAAGTAAGAACACCTTTTTTTTCAGTGAATTAACTACCTCTTTGGATGCTTTAAATAGCCAAATCCTTGGAAATTTGAGGGAATTCTAAGCCAAGAATCATAAATGAATCAGTCTCCTGTGAGGGAATTGATCTTGAGAAAGAATGAAAGATTCTTTCATCCCTTCTTCCTCATCTTTGTCACCCCCAGGCCACGTCCCTTTGAAGTATAACTCTTTGAGCAATAGGAAACATCACATCTATCAAGGAGTAAAGATAACATACTCCATACAGATCTAGATAGAAAGAGACAGTCACTTAAGGGAGGAACCAGTTTTAAGGAACAGGACCCATGGTAGCAGAGAACCGAGGCTGTTATGGAGTTGAGCAGATTATGGGAACTAGCTGTATCTTATTCAACAGATATCTTGTACTCAAAGGGAGTCATGTAAGGCTACTCCAAAGACAGAAAGGACCTTTAGACAACTGTGCTACTCAGAACTGTAAGTTACATTTGCCAGATGTAAATCCTATACACATGTCCTCACTACCATTACAGCCTTAAGTTTGAAACCACTCTTCCCCTGGATGCTGTATGCATTTGTGAGAGAGTGAATTCCAAGTTTGAATGTTAGGCAATATTCTATAGTTACTTTTCTTAATTTGCTAAGAGCTAATTGTATCTACTTCTATTTATGGGAAATAGTGTAAATGATGGGGTTAGGAATATAACTTTTAAGAATTATGAAGTAACAGCTGATATCTGGGGACCTAACCCTCTATTTTGAATGTAAATTGGGGGATTAACCCTAAGAGAATGCTACATAAGGCATCTGGGCTCAGGTTAAAAATACTCTGCTGTGATGGAAGATTATTCCCAGTCATAGGGAAGACAAAGCATTTGCTTAGACTGTGACATGATTGAAGAAATTGAGCTGGTCCATTTGCACAATTATAGTTTTATACCTAGGAGGAATCTTAGAGCTTGAGATCAACTTGCTTATTTTATAGATGAGGTAAAGTGATTGAGGTTCAGGGAACATAAATGAATTGTCCAAACTTGTAACAGTTAAGACAGGGCTGCAACCTTTATCTGCCATTTGGATGGACAGTGCAGTTGGAAAATAAATTTGGATCTAGATTTTTGCAGCAGGGGAAAACTGACTCACATTTGAGATACTGTACAGTGTTTTCAGTGATTCTAAGATATTTTTTATCACAAAATCTCGTTCTTACATTTAAAATTTTTTTAAAAGAATGATGGATATTCTTTTTTTTTTTTTTACATCATTATCACATTCTAATGATTCCTTCCTCTCCATTTCTGAGGACCTTCCTTCATAATAAAGAAGTATAATCAAACAAAATCAATCAGTGCATTGGCCATGCCTGAGATCATGTGCTTTTTCCCATACCTGTAGGTCACCACCTGTATTGAGGGGAAGGTCAGATGTTTCACTGCCAGATCCTCTGAAGTCTCAATTGTCCTTTACATTGTTCAGGATTCTAATGTCATTCAATGCTACTTGTATTTATATTATTGTGTGTATGTGTGTATAATTCTCCTGGTTCTGCTAGTCCCATCTCTTTAACACTAATATTAGGGATTTCCAATGCTCCTACATGATTACAAACCATGGAATAACACAAATTCAGTCCACTGTTAGTGGCTACTATTTGCTAACATAGTAGTAGCTTACATTTTATGGGGGAAAAACATCATGCATATTCATGTCAATACAAAATTCAGACAAAGTAAGCATAAAGTTATTTTGGACTGCTGAGGGAAGGGAATCATTAGTAGCTGAGAGAATCAGAAGAGATCTCATGTAGGAGGCATTTGAGCTGAGCCTTGAATAGCATTAGAGATTCCAAGAAGCAGGGAAACATTCCGGGCACAAACAGCTTGTGCAAAGGCAGAATGTGAGGAGATAGAATGTTATATACAGAAAACTATAAGAAATCCAGTTTGACTAGAATACAGATTGTATAAGGAAGAGCAACGTGAAATGTCTGCAAATATAGAATGGAGCTAGATTGTGAAAGGTTTTAAATGCCAAATAACCAAGTTCATATTTTATTCTAGGAGCCACTGAAGATTTTTTGAGTGAGAGAGAGGGATGACTCAGTCAGTCCTGTGTTTTGAGAATATCAATTTGGTATTTATGTGGATAATAGATTAGAAAGGGGAGACACTGGAAGCAGGGAGAAATTAGGAGGCTATTATAAGCCTCAGAAGAATATAAATTACAAAAACTCAAAGGGAATGGAATGATGCCTAATGGGGTTCCAGGGATTGAACACATCACCAATATTTGTGGATGAATTGAAATAGCATAAAATATGTTGTTGGAGATATATAAAATTGGAAAGGAGGTAAGTAGGGATGTCAAACTGTTGGTCAGTCATATGGATACAGTGGTAACCTTGAGGTGCCAAGAGAATCTGAGGATGGTTTCCAAAACATTGGATACTCTATGGAGAATTGGGGGAAGAGCATGGGTGAGAATTATTCAGGATGAGATGGAGTGGAAGCATTCAATATGCATCCCGAAAAGCAAATCACAATCCATGATGTTGAAATCATGCTCTGTCCAAATAAGAAATAGGAAAAAATACAGAGAGGCAATATGGCACACTGGATAGAGAGCTTGCTTTGGGATCAAAATGACCTGAGTTCAAGTTTACCTCTCTGACACATCATGACTCTGGGCAAGTACTCTAGACAATTTTTAAAGACTATAAACTTGCTGGAAGAGTGCTGAGCTACATTGATAGAGATAGTTTCCTCATCTAGGAATTCCCCAAACTAATGAAAATTTAGGTCTAGTCTTCTGTATCTCCCCTATATGTTGTATCCTGGGAGAATGCCTACATTGCTTGACCTATTATGAATAAATGGATGGCTTGATGAAAAAAATTATTAAATGCTCGCTTATTATATAAATACTTATATTTATTAAATACCTATTATGTGCCACCTACTGTGCTAGAGGTTTGGGATATGGAGGCAAAAATTAAAATTCCTATTCTCAGGTAGCTTATGTTTTTTAGGGAGGAATAACACATACAGGAGAGTGGAGGCTAGGGATTTGAGTTTTTGTCTGGAGAGTTACAAGTAACTATTAAGCACTTACTATCTGCCAGATGTGGTATAAGTCCTGCTCTGTGAATAGTTAAAGAAAAAAGTTATTTTGTTTTGGTTTTATAATGAAAGATTAAGCAAGGTAAATGAAAAAAAAAAACAGTCCCTGCCCTCAAGAGTTTACATTCTAAAGGAGACAACATGTGAATAAATAAGAATGTACATGATACAGACTAGTTGGAAGGTAACCTTGGAGAAGTCTCTAGCAGCTGGCAGGGCTGGGAAAAGCCTCCTGAAGAAGGTGACATTTGAGCTTAGTTTTGGAGGACGCCAGAGATTTTGAGATGTGGAGGAGGGAAGAGAGAGAGAGTGAGACACAGATACAGAGAAACAGAAAGAGAGACAGAGAGACAGAGACAATCAGAGAAAGACAGAGAGTCAGGAGAGTCAGAGAGAGAACCTTAGAAATGGAGATAAAGAGAGACAGAGACAGAAACAGAGACACAGAGAAACAGATAAAGAGACAGATGGAGACAGGCAGAGACAGACAGACAGAGACAGAGAGAGACACACACACAGAGGGGGAGAGTGAGAGAGACAGAGAGAGAGAGAGAGAGAGAGAGAGAGAGAGAGAGAGAGAGAGAGAGAGAGAGAGAGAGAGAGAGAGAGAGAGAGAGAGAGAGAGAGAGAGAGAGAGAGAGAGAGAGAGAGAGAGAGAGAGAGAGAGACAGAGAGACAGAGAGACAGAGAGACAGAGAGACAGAGACAGAGAGAGAGAGAGAGACAGAGAGACAGAGACAGAGAGAGAGAGAGAGAGACAGAGAGAGACAGAGAGAGAGAGAGAGAGAGAGAGAGAGGAGAGAGAGAGAGAGAGAGAGAGAGAGAGAGAGGCAGAGAGAGAGAGACAGAGACAGAGAGAGAGACAGAGAGAGAGAGAGAGAGAGAGAGAGAGAGAGAGAGAGAGAGAGAGAGAGAGAGAGAGAGAGAGAGAGAGAGGGAGAGAGGCAGAGGCAGAGGCAGACGCAGAGGCAGAGGCAGACGCAGAGGCAGACGCAGACAGACCACTACAGGCTTATGGTGGGGGAACAAATACAATGGGAGATGAGAGTGTGGAGTTTGGTCATTATGACTTGGTCATAGAGTTGGGAAAGGGGAGTAAAGTGTAAGAAGACTGGAATGTAGAAAAAAAGTAAGGTTGTAAAGAGCTTAAAATGTCAAAAATGCATCTTGAAGGAAATAGAGAACTATTGGAATTTATTGAGCAACAACAACAACTTTTATAGTGTTTTAAGTTTTGCAATGGGGTGGCTAGGTGGTACAGTTGGATAGAATGCCAGACCTGAAGTCAGAAAGATTTATCTTCCTGGGTTCAAATTTGACTTCAGACACTTATTAGCTGAGCAAGTCACATAACTCTGCTTGCCTCAGTTTTCAAAACTGTCAAATGAACTAAAGAAGGAAATGGCAAGTCATTCTAGTATCTTTGCCAAGAAAACCCCAAATAGGTCACAAAGAGTCAGATATGACTAAAAAGTGACTGAGCAACAATAAAGATTTGCAAAATGCTTTAAAAATATTATGTTGTTAGCAGCGGGATGATTTCAGAGAGGCTTGGAGAGACTTACATGAACTGATACTAAGTGAAATGAGCAGAATCAAGAGATCACTATACAGAGCAATAAGATTATATACGACAGTCAATTCTGTTGGAAATGGCTCTCTTCAAAATGAGATGGTTCAAACCAGTTCCACTTGTTCAGTGATGAAGACAGCCATATATACTTAGAGAGAGAACCGCAGAAACAGAGTGTGGAACACAACATAGCATTCTCACTCTTTCTGTTGTTATTTGCTTGCATTGTGTTTTCTTTCTCAGTTTTTATTTTTCTTCCTTCTTGATCTGATTTTTCTTGTGCATCAAGATAACTGTATACATATGTAGACATATATTGGATCTAACATGCATTTAAACATATTTAACATGTATTGGACTACCTGCCAGCTAGGGGAGAGGGTGGGGGGAAGAAGGGGAAAATTTGAAACAAAAGGTTTTACAAGGATCAATGTTGGAAAAATTACCCAGGCACATGTTATGTAAGTAAAAAGCGTTAATAAAAAACAAAAAACAAATATTACATTGTTTTATTTATTATTTTTATTTTACAACTGAGGAAACTAAGGTAGGCATACCTATCCAGGGGTCACACAGTGTCTAAGACCAGATTTGACCTCAAGTCTCCCTGACTGTGAGTCCAGTGGAGGGATGACATGAGCAGACTTATGCTTTAGAGAAATTAATGTCAGTTGTATAGAAGATGGGTGAGGGTGGAGAGAGACTAGAGTCAGGAAGAATAATGAGAAAGTATTAACATTCCTGGAGGAAAGGAATGAGGACCTGAGTTAGAGAGGTACTTGTGTGGCCAAAGAGAAGAGGACTTATAAAAGAGATATTGGGATGTAGAAATAGCAAGATTTGGCAAGTGATTGGTTCTGTGGAATAACTGAGAGTTCGGGAATGAAAGAAACATGGAGGATGTTAATCACATACATGGTGGCCGTTGATTGTCAGGTCTTTTCTTCCGTAATCTTTCTCTTCCTCCTGGCTAGGTTTTTGATCTCTTCTCTGATCTCAGATTCCCTGGTTCTGCCTTCTGATGGCCATGACCCTGGGAATGGAGTATCTGTCTGTGGTCCAGCTGGCAGAGAGCTAGGGCAGTTAGACAATGATCTGAGAGGTGGGGCCAGGTTCTGCAGGCACTTGGCATATGCTTTCTTCTGCATCCACAATTCCCTTTACTGCCAGCCTGTAGAATCAGACAAAGCCTCTGCAGATGGCCCTGCATGGCCCACTGGAAAGACAGGATAGCATTTCAGTGCATACCAGGATGGTGGCTGGAGAAGGAAATGTGATCTGCTCCTTCATCTATATGCAGGAAGAAGGAAAGGGCCCGTGTCCCCAAGACTGCCCTTGCCCCAAGGTGGCATGGGGCTTTGGACAGAGTCCCTGGGAAAGCCATATTTTATAATACTCTGAGCTCAGATCATTGCACCACATCCCCCCAACCCCGGTCACTGGGAAGAATGTCTAGTGCTCAGGTCACTGCTGTTCTCTGTTCTCCGTTTTCAGAAAAGGATGGTGCCCACCTCTCTCCCTGCCAATCTGTTAAATCCCATTGTCCCGAGGTAGCCCTTCCCTGATAAGAAGAGGAACTCAGCAAGGATGATTGAAACCAACAAAATAATACAGAAAGTCTGGGTTTGGCTTTGGGATTCTCTATTTAGCATTAGTCCCAGGCAAATCATTTTGACTTTGCTGAACATCAGTTATTTTATCTGTAAAATGGGATTGTTTCTACTTGGAACTTCCCATTTTCCAGGGAGGCTTTGACTGAAACACTTTGTAAACTTTAAGGTTTTAGAGAAAAGGGAATAGCTTCTTCTCTTTCTTGTGTGACAGGCTGAGGGGACTATGTCTTTTTCTAATCCATGCTTCAGTTGGGTGGCAGTGGAAGTGATTAAATACTCTTTGCCATCCATAGTGCAGGAAGGGGATAAACCATAGGCAGAGACAATTGACTGGAACTACACATGGTTATCATACTCCTCCATCTCAGTGCATCTATCTTCAACTCATCGGCCCAGATTTGACAGCCCCCATTACTTTCCCAATTGTCAAACCTCTCTTAAATTCATTTGAGTCTCACCTGAGCCTCAGAACAAGCCTGGGATATAAGCATTATCATTCTCCCCATTTTACAGATGAAGTAACTGAAGTTCAGGAAATTCACATGACTCACCTAGGATGTATGTACATACTGTAGTGGTATGTATGTATTCAACATAGAAGTCAAACTCACAAGTCCCTGACTCCAAGTTCAGTGCTCTCTACTTCCCTGAATGCCAGGAAAGTCTTTGCCTAGGAGTCAAGATATCTCATTTTACCCTATTTATTATCCCAATTTTACAAATGAGGAAACTGAGGTAGACAGAGATTAAGTGGCTTGTTCATTTTACCCTATTTATTAAGTGGCCTGTTCAGGGTCACACAGTATCTTAGGCCCATTTGAATTCAAGTCTTCTTGACTCTAAGTCCAGTAGGACACTTTCAGGCAGAACTGTGGGCTTCCTCTTCTTCTAGGTATGTGGAGTCATATTATGGAGTACAATGTAGAGTTACCTGTTCCTTTACTCTCAGGTGTCACCTGAAATAAAGTATGTAAGAACTAGAAGATGCCCTAGAGGTCTCTTGTCCAACGTTTCATATTATAGATAAATAAAATGAAACACAATGAGGGAGGGGAAGTAATGGCCAGGAAATGGCAGAAATGATCCAAGCTGAGGGTTTTTTCCAATAATATCTATTGTGATAGAGAATTGGACTGGGGGGTCGGGGAGGGTGAAGAAGTTGTCAACAAGCATTTATTAAGTGTCCACTGTGTTCCAGGCTTTGGCTAAGCCCTGTCCTTAAGGAGTTCCCATTTTAATGGAGGAGATAACATGTAAACAATTACATACTAATAAGATACACAGGATAAATTGGTGCTAATCACAGAGGAAAGGCACTAGCATTAAGGGGAATCAGGAAAGATTTCTTGCAGAAGGTGGGATTTTATTTAGGACTTGAAGGAATCCAGACAAGCCAAGAAACAAGTAGGAAAAGGGAATTCCAGATATGGAGACTACCAGTGAAAATGCCTGGAATTAGGAGTTGGAATGTCTTGTTTGAGAAATAACAAGAAGTTCAGTATTACTGGATTGTAGAGTGTGTGTAGAGTATGTAATAAGACTAGAAAAGTAAGGAAGGACCAGGTTATAAAGGGCTTTAAAAACTGTATTTTATATTTGATCCTGGAGGCAATAGGGAACCACTGGAATTTATTGAGTAGAGGAGTGACTCTTATCTCAGATATTAGCTATACCTTTTTAACAAAAGATTTATAATGTCAATCTAGTTCATAAACTGAGACATACATGAAGAAATGTATATAAAATGCTTTGCAGATGTCTCTCTAGAAATGTGAGCTATTGTTGATTTAATTAGACGTACAAATGAAGTTCTGATGCTTGATAGACTGTGGTAGGAGAAAGAACTGGTCTTGCAGGAGAATCTCATTAATGCCTTGATGGGGTGGGGTTCCGTGACCAACCAAAGCACAAGGAACCAACCGTCAGGGGAAATCCTCCTTTTGCCTAGTCCAAAGCCAAGTTTGGTGTCCTCATTCTGTGATCCCAGATCCCGGCTGCCTGGATAAGCAAACGCTCTGCCAAGCCTTGTCTTCCTTTTCTTTCAAAACCTGGCTCAGGATGCACTTCCTCCAAGAAGCCTTCCCTGATTAACCCCATACTGACTGTATAATTCCTTTATTCCATCTTCTTCCTATACAGTTTTACCTGACATTTTCCCTCCCCCCTCTGCATTTGGGTTTTTGGTGTTAGCCCAATACTGATGACTCCCCTTAGATTGTGAGCTGCTTAATGGCAAGTTCTGTGTCCCCCCTCCCCCATCACCCTGGGAGCTTCCTCAGAGGTTAGAATTTGACGAGACACAGATAATAGTTGGAATAACTTCTGGAGCTGGTGATGAAGAGCTATTTAGCAGCCTTATCCCTAAGGGGTGCTGGGTTCTGGGTTCTTTTCCTGCCTAGTGGATTAGAGCGCTGGACTTGGAGTAGGGAGGACCCGAATTCAAATTCAGCCTCAGACACTTACTAGTTGGGTAACAAGGATAAATCATTTAATCTCAGTCAGCCGTAGTTTTCTCATCTGCAAAATTGGGTTCAGAATAGTACTTACTTCACGGCATTTTCGGAGGATCAAGTAAGTACCGTTATCTGTAGAGTACTTAGCACAATGCTAGGCACATAGTAGGTACCCATAATGTTTATTTCCTTCCCCTTCACACCCAATGGCACTTTTTATAGGGCTGAAAGTCAAGGTGAAATGAACGCTAACGATATTTCTAAAGGGCGAAGGATTTTAGATTGAGCAACATGCTGCTCTTTACCTTGGTGTCAGTGACATTAGGTCGGTGCCAGGAGACGGAGAGGGAGAGAGTGGAGTGTGGGGGGAGGTCAGACAGGAGAGGAGAAGAGGGAGGGGAATTATTGCAGGTTGACTCGAAGTGCATGAATCTCAGATCTTTTTTTAGTCCAAGCAGGTGAAGCCCAGTTTTCCATCCCCACCAGGTGGTTCTGAGTCACTGTCCAGCCAATAAAAGGGAGGGGTTAAGAAATGCGTAGTAGGGTGGAGCAAGCCCTAGCCAGGTAGGGGTGCCAGCCAGGATTTGCAGCGACGTAAGGATGACGAGGATGTTCAATGCTCCGCCCTTCCAAACTGTCTTCCCTTCTGCTGCTCTTTCCTCTTGGGAATTTCTGGGTCACCACGGACCTTAGCCGATTTCTTTCTCTCCTTCTCCCTGTTGAATCATCTGCCCTTTTCTCTTCCCAGAGATCCTGATTGTCCGATCCCATTTGCAAAGCGACTTTTCTTAGGTTCATATCATTCTCATCACTTCCAAATTTAGTGGTAACTGTGAGGTTATCCAACTTGCTGTCTCATCTCTCTCCTTTCGGCGTGTAATTCTTCTCTGCAAAGTCCCATAGGGCTCTCCTTCATCTCACCTCCCTTTTCATTACCCGCTCCCTTTTACCACAAACACCTTCTCACCTTGATTCTCGGTCACCATTCAGAGCCACTCCACTGCTACAGAGAGCCCTATCCTGAGCACAGAGAAGGAGATGACTTGATTAAAGTCAACAAGCACCTACTTATTAAGCACCTACTTTGTGTCAGGCACTATACTGAGGTCTGTGGATATGTAGATGGAAAAGATCTTAGCATCGCAGACACAGCTGACTAAAACATTTATTAGGGTTAGCAACATGGAGATTGTGTTAAGTACTGGATTTACAAATATAAGCAGCAAAACAGTCTCTGCTATCAAGCACTTTCCAAATCCGGAGCAGGAAGGCCAGCGGTAAAGGAGTGCTGAAAAGGCTGGAAAGAAGAATGTGCGATTAATCATATGAAACTGCCTGGGGGTCTGGATCGGAGCAACAAAGGAGAAAAAGAAATCTATCAGAGCTAAGGAATGGGGCACAGATCAAATGGGAAGCGGATGTGGGTGATAATAAATCATACTATGGTTGGGGAAAGGAGATCCAGGTAGAGTTCTCTAGGGGAAAACTTAGGAAGGATGCAGGAAGTTTTTAGAGTAAGCCTTGGAAGGGACCTTAGAGATCATTTAATTCAGTCTTCTTATCTGATGGGTAAGCTTAAAAAGTTGGGATGATCTGTCCAAAGTCACCCAGGAGCATAGTAGCAGAGTTGAGATCCAAATTCAGGTCTGATTCCATTCTAATGCTCATGGTATCTTCAGCAAAGAGAAGTTAAGACAGGGAGGATGTCAGTACATGTTGCTCTGTGGGAAACCTAATCTAGTTCTGGAAGAAACTCTTGTCAAGACATCCTGACCTAGTTTAGGATGGCTAATCTTCATATATCCTGGGGCTGGGCTATTGGGATAAGAGAGGCAGAGTGGCCTAGGTGGAGGAGAGCTGGCTTCATCCTGCTGGGTACACAGCACAATTCTTAAAGCTAGAAGTGATCCTAGTTATCATCTAGGTCAGGGGTTCTGTGGATGAACATGGGGGTGGGGTTAAGAACTCATAGGAAAACAAAATTGCATCTTGATTTTTCTAAATCACCTTTTTTGAACCCCTTTAGTCTGGTAACTTATGGACTCCTTAGAATCATAGTTTCTTTATAAAGAAAATAAAATACATAGAATTACAAAGGAAACCAAATATATTGAACTAAAGACATAGATTCCCATCCCCTTTGTCCAATTTCCTAGGCGCCTTAAAAACTATTCTAGGATCCCTTAGAAATTACAGGTTCAGAATCCTTGCTCTGACCAAAATCCAGCATTTCCTTCAATTATGAATGTGGACAACGAAATGTTATTCTGAGAAGGGGTCCACAGGCTGGTCACCAGCCTGAAAAAAAATGACTAGTACTTAACAAAAGGTGATCCAGACCAAGGCTAGACCTGACTTCAGGTTTCCTACTTGCTCACCTCCTCCCTGGCAACTTCATGGTGCCCTCACCTCCATTTGGGCATGGCAAGGAGCCTCTACTCTCCCTGCAGAGGGTAGAGAAACCTTGCTCTGAACCCTTCTTCAGCTAAGGATCAAGGTGTTGGATGCAAATCTTGATCCAAGTATAATATAATGGGAAAGATACTGGTTTGGAGTCAGAGAACTGGAATTCAACTTTCTTCTATTACTTATTGGCTGTATGACTCAAGGGCTAAATCATGTTCTTTTTTGGAGTCTTACTTTCCTTATTTGTAATCTGGGGAGATTGGACTAGTTGAATTCTTAAGGTCCCATTCAGTTCTAATTCTCATCATCGTGTCTGTAATTTCTCAGATAAAAGGGAGTTGTGCTTTATTGGCTGGTTTTGAAGGGGAGATAGATCCATTCTTGCTTTCTCCCTATTCCCTTCTCTTCCAGGGGGTTTTCCACCCAAATTTAGCCTATCTTCCTCCATGTTCTTGTCCCTCTGGAGGATCCAGACACCTGTTGCCTGCGCCTTGAATCTGTCAACTCAACTCTTGACTCCTGATCTTTGCCCCCTGAGATATAATCCAAGAGAAAATACCTAAGCCTTTTGCCTGCCTTATACGGCCCCCCCAGCTGTCCTATGAGCTCAAGAGGCATTTGGGCCAGAAAGGCTCTAAGGTCAGATAATTTAGAGCTAAATTTACTTGCAGGTTGAGGAAAGGGGATGCATGTGTGTGATGGTAGCTTTGAACCCAAATACTGCTACAGAGAACACATGGTCTATCCACTTGTCTTAAAGAGAGGCTATACTTCCATCAGGTTTTACAAAGAAATACCTTTATCCCTTTCCCTTCCCTTCATCCCATTTTTTTAAAACCAGAATCTCAATAAACTCCAATAGTCCAACATCTCATATCCCTTGAATTTCTCTGTACATACACTCAAACACCATCCTAGATATATATTTGTACATAGAAATTGAAAGAATCAGTTGACACATTGACATACTCATGGACCACATTACAATTCATGCTACTACTAGACCACAGATCAGGTTCTTAAATCTAGCCTACAAAATGTCCCAAAATATTGTCTTCAGTTCCTGATGCCCCTTTAGAGCCACAAAATCATAGAAGTTAGAATTGGAAGGGATTTCATAGACTTCAATTCACTCATCCCTCCTACCAATCCTTTTGTTGAGACCTAGATCACCTTCTCCTTGGTAATACTTTTTCTCTAGTTTTACATGATATTTCTCTGTCTTGGTTTCCTCCTTACCCATCTGACTGATTCTTATTTAGTATATAGTTTCCTTTATTATATCTTAATCTGTGTCATGCCCACTAAAAGTAGGTATTCTTCAGAACTCTGTTCTGAGTCCTCCTCTCTCTTCTCCCATGGATCCAATGATCTCTATGCTGATGATTCTCAAATCTATTTATCCAGCCCTAACCTTCCTGCTAACTTCCTGTCTGACATTTCCACTGGACTCTGGAACTGGATATTCTAATAGAATATCCAAAATGAAATTCATCTTTTTCCCTCTTTCAAACTTCCCTATTACTGTTGAGGTACCACCATCTTCCAAGCTCCCCTAGGTGACAAACTAGGTGTCATCCTTGACTCCTCCCTTATCCAATCTGTTGGATGACAAAATGGCACAGTGGATAATGGGCCAGGCCTGGAGTTAGGAACACCTGAATTAAAATCAAGCTTCAAGCATTTAATATGTATTTAATAGCTGTGTGACTCTAGGCAATTCACTTAATCTTATGTGCCTTAATTTTTTCATCTATAAAATGAATTGGAGAAGGAAGTGGCAAACCATTTTAGAGTCTTTGCCAAGAAAATCCCAAATGAGGTCACAAGAGTAGGGCATGACTGAAACAACTGAACAACAACATCCAATCTGTTGTTAGAGCCTGCCAATTTTGACTTCATAACATCTCTCAAATATATCCTCTTGTCTTTTCTGATACTGCCATCACCCTGGTGCAGGCTTTCATCACCTCACTCCTGGATTACTGCAGTAGGCTTCTGATTGCTCTGCAATCACAAGTCTCTCACCACCCCACTCAGCTGTCCAAGTGATTTTTTGTAAAGTACAGGTCTGACCATATCATCCCTGCTATCCCCTCTCAATAAATTCCAGTGGTTCCCTATCACTTCCAGGATCAAATATAAAATCCTGTTGGGTGTTTAAGACCCTTCATAATCTGCCCCCACCTCTTCCCAGTCTTTTTAATTCATCTCTCACCTCCCCTTTTCCTCACTTCAGCACATACTCATTGATCCAATGACACTGACTTCCTTAATATTCTTCAAACTAGACATTCTAACACCTAACTCTGAGCTCTGGCTGCCCCACCACCCCATGCATGACAGGTTCTCCCTTCTCATCTCTGTCTGGGACTTTTCTGGCTTCCTTCAACTCTCAGCTAAAATCTTATCTTCTACAGGTAGCCTTTCCCAATCCTCCTTAATTCCCTCTATTGAAAGAGTTTATCCTGTCTATAGCTTATTTGTATGTAGTTGTTTGCTTGTTATTTTTTCCATTGGACAGTAGGATTATTAAGATTAGATACTATCTTTTGCCTTTCTTTTTTTCTTCATAGACTAGCTCCTGATTAATAAATGTTTATTGACTGATTAACGGTCATAGGGGCAGTGGGGTGGTGCAGCTGGATGGAGTGCTGGCCCAGGAGTCAGCAAACCCCTCCAGAAAACTCCTAATGGAGTAACAAAGAGTCAGAAATGACTGAACAACAATAACAACAAACTGATCTAAAGGAGGGAAGTCATCCATCCAAGTGCATGAAACAAGTTGAGTGACAGAGACAGGACTAGAACCCAAATCTTTGGACCCAGAGTCCAGAGTTCTTTTAGCTGTGCTCTACACTGTGAGCAGAGCTCAGAAAAAGTCTGGAATGCTTCCCTCTCAGAGTTGGATCAGAAGTGGGGTGAGGGGAGGGGAAGGAGGGATTTTGTAAAGAAGTAGGTTAAGGTCATCAACTCCTCTCCCTCCTCCATTCCCCTGACCACCAGCACTGCCCACTCTGGGAGCCCCAGGGAGAATGAATGTTTGCTTGGGGAAAGGTCACACTATTCTTAACTTGGAGACATAAGACTTCAGCGTGGACAGGGAAGGGGTTAGTGTGAGGAATAGATGACAAAAGTGAGACAGGGTGGGCTGAGGGAATGAAGGCAACTTGGTCCCTGCTTCTAGGGCATTAGAACTCTTTCCCCCACTCCTCATTTCCCACATGCACCCAACCTTCCAACTTATAACACCCAAGTGCTACTCCCACCAGAGTCACTCAGGTTTGTAAGGGCTTTGTAGAAGTTGGTTCCAGAAAGCTGATATTGTCCCTCGGTTAGGGGAAGGAGGAGGCTAGCAAAATGTCTATCTGGCTGTCCCCTTCCCCTCCTGACTGCTACTTTGGAGATGTCAAGTCAGCTGTGGCCTGCCAAGAAGTCCTGGCATCTCCCTCGTGCATCCTGACATTACAGCCCTACTGGGGTGAGGCATAGGAAAGCAGGTGTCTGGGATGGGAGGAGGGAGGATTAGGAGGGGAATCTCTGTGTAAAGAGGTGGGGGCCCACATGGCTTAGAGGTTACTATGCAATTGGAGACTGGAGACATGGGGCTGAGGAGTGCCTAGATATTTTCCCCATGTGTGTTCAGCTAGGTCTGGCAGGTTGTCCTCTCTCTGTACCCCCCAAAATCAGTTTACCTCCTCTAGCCCCATAGACAGAAATAGGAAATTTATCAGTCTTCCCAGAGCCCTTCTCAGGTAATCTGGTCTCTGGCACCTTCTTTCACCTCCCTGCCTTTCTCCCTCATTGGAAGGATTTTGAAGGCACATTGTTAGCTATTCTTAGTGCATTATGATATGGTGGCAAAGGCATGGATTTGGACTTTGGTACCCTGGGTTTCCTTCCCAGTTCTCCTACATATTAGTTATGCCGCTTGTTCGGTCACAGTTTCTGAATTTTAATTTTCTTCCTCTAAAATTAAAGGTTTTGGGGTCAGCTAGGTGGTGCAGTGGATAGAGAGCCAGCCCTGCAGTCAGGAGGACCTGAGTTCAAATATAGTCTCAGATACTTAACACTTGTGACCCTGCACAAGTCACTTAACCCCAATTGCCTCCGTAATAATAATAATAATAATAACAACAACAATAATAATAATACAAAATAAAATCAGAGGTTTGGAATAGGAGAAGGATCTTTGAGATTTCTTCCATTTCTAAATCATTCCTGTAAAGAATTTTCAGGTCTAGATACTGGGTGAGGGTGGGAGAATCCAGACAAAGGAAGAGTCCCAGTCTCTGTCCTCAGAGAGTTCTCGGTTCCCACTGATGGATGGGAGAGAACAGAGACACATTTACCAAGCCAGACATGGACATGCAAGTGGACAGAAGCTGCAGACTGCATCTGCAAATGCTAAGAAGTAGACAAAGAGGTGATCAGAGTGATGTGGCATGAATCTAGGAAGGCTTCTTGGAAGAGGAAAGATCTGAGCCAGGTTTATAAGGAAGGGTTGAGTTATAGCCAAAGATGTCAAGTGGAGGGTGGAAGGGGGTAAATAACTTCATGTTTCTTCCCTAAATCTGGATGCCAAGGAACTAACTTCCTAAACCAGTTTTAATCTTCAAATACTATTGTCTTTATGCCTAAAGATAACATCCCTTCTTTCCCCATCCAACTTCAGCCAATATTCTTTGAACTATTTCTCTTTTAGTGAGGATTTTCATTGTTGTTTGGTCCTGTTTGACTCTTTGTGACTCCATTTGGGATGTTCTTGGCAGAGATACTGGAGTGATTTGCCATTTCCTTCTCCAGCTCATTTTTACAAATGAGGAAACTGAAGCAACCAGGGTAAGTGACTTGTCCAGGGTCACACAGCTAGTAAGTGTCTGAGGCTAGTTTTGAACTCAGGAAGAGGATTCTTCCTAATGCCAGACCTGAAACCCTATCCACTGTGCCATCTAGTCCACAGCAGGGACAGCCAGCATTGAACTACCTACATTTTCACCCAGTTGTCCTTATGGTCAATAGGACATGTTGGATATGTGACAGAGAATAAAGGAAAAATCCTCCTTCCCTCTTTTTTTTTTTTTTTTTTTTTTTTTTTTTTGTGTGTGTGTGTGTGTCATTGTCTTGGAGGAGGAGAGAACCTATGAATCTTGCCTCCTCCTTGTTCTGGCCACTGCCCTAACTAGAGGCAAAGCAGCCATGGTCTGAGCCCCAAATGTCCAAATTGTGTGACCTTGGGAGAATTATATAACCTATTTGTATCTCAGTGTTCTCATCTGTAAAATGAAAATGATAACATCAGAATACACTACCTGCCAATTCTGCAGCTAATTCTCTATGTGACAGTTAATTCCTCAGTGTGACATTGAGGAAGTCACATGACTCTTCATGGCCCTCAGTTTTTTCAGTTATGAAATAAGAAAATTGAATTAGATTCCTATCATTTAGGGCAGTCTTTCTTCAGATCATAAAATATAGATTGGGAAGGGACCTCAGACCCTCCCCCCTTTTTATATATGAGAAAACTGAAGCATTTAGTGATTTACTTGTCAGTGGTGACATTAGCAGTAAATAAAAAAGACAAGTTTTGAACCTAAGCTCTTTGACTCCAAATCTAGAATTCTTTTCATTAAATTACTTCTTCAAATAAATGTCCCATCTAGCTCTGATATCTTCTCATTGGACGTGAGGGTAATGAGAAGAAAAAGATTTTCAAATTATGAAATGCTTCTTAAATTTAGAGCATTTAAATAGGTATTGAGTCCCTAGTATTTCTTGCTATGGACATATAATTCTTGTCTAATAAGGGTTATACTTTCTGCTGCTGAGAATTCTCTATCATGAGCATTTGACTTTAAAGCACATGGCCTGATCTCTCCTCTTATAGAGCTTGCAATTTCTTTTTTCTCATCCCTCCTCCCAGATCTGTGATTTTATTCATATATAGAACTTCTCATGAGGAAACTCCCTTTTTCCAGTGCATGGAAGCACCTGTTTTGTGACTGAAGCATCTAAGAGAGTTGCCAGGAGGCAATAAGAGATTAAATGACTTGTCCAGTGACACATGGTCAGTATGTGTTACACTTGGGACTTCTTTCTTTCTTTGTTTCTTCCTTCCTTCCTTCCTTTCTTTCATTTCTTTTTCTTCCTTCCTTTCTTTCTTTTCTTTTTCTCTCTTCCTTCCTTCCCTCCTTTCTTCCTTCCTTCCTTCCTTCCCTCCTTTCTTCCTTTCTTTCACTCTTTCTTTTT
Source organism: Sminthopsis crassicaudata (assembly GCF_048593235.1). Lineage (NCBI taxonomy): Eukaryota > Metazoa > Chordata > Mammalia > Dasyuromorphia > Dasyuridae > Sminthopsis > Sminthopsis crassicaudata. Next base: position 274,897,179 of record NC_133620.1, read on the forward strand.
TCATTCTTCCTTTCTCTCTTTCTTCTTTCCTTCCTACCTTTTTTCTTTCTTCCTTCTTTCCTTTCTTTTCTTCCTTTTCTCTTTTTTTCTCCTTTCCTTTATTCCTTTCTTCCTTCTTCCTCTCTTTGTTCCTTCCTTCTCTCCTTTGTTCTTTTCTTCCTTCTTTCCTTCCTCTTTTTCTTTCTTTTCTTCATTTCTCCTTCCCTCCCTCTATTTCATCCTTCCTTTCTTCTTTTTTCCTTTCTTCCATCCTTCCTCATTTTCTTGTTTCTTTCCTTCCTTCCCTCCTTCTTTTTCTTCCCTTTTCCTTCCTTCTATTTTTCTTCTTTCTTCCTTCTCCCCTTCCTCTCTTTCTTCCTTTTGTTCTTTCTTTTTCCCTTCCCTTCTTCCTCTCTTTCTTCCTTTCTTCCTCCTTCCCTCTCTTCCTTTTTAATCAAAAAGATATCATAATGTGACTCTTTCCAGCAATGAGATGATTGATGCTAGTTCCAATGATCTTATGATAAAGAGAGCCATCTACACGCAGAGAGAAGACCCACCAGAGGGTGGGAACTGAATATGGATCATAACATAACATTCTTACTCTTTGTTGTTGTTTGCTTGCATTTTATTTTCTTATTCTTGATTTTTCTTGTGTAGCAAGAGAATTGTATAAATATATTTACCCATATTGGATTTAACATATATTTTAACATGTATTACATATATTGGATTGCTTGCCATCTAGGGGAGAGGGTGAGGGGAAAGAGGGGAAAATCTGAAACACAGAGCTATGCAAAGGTTAATGGTGAAAAATTATCTGTGCATATGTTTTGAAAATAAAAAGCTTTAAAAATAAAAAAAATAATTTAAAAAGATATCATAGTTTATTCATTCAGTGCCATACCAATGAAGCTATCAAATTATTTATAGAAGTAGAAGAAAATAATAACATTCATCTGCAGGAAGAAAGGATCAAGAATATTAGGGGAATCAATTGGAAAAAATGTGAAGGAAAGTGGTTTAATAGTACCAGACCTTAAAACTGTGTTACAAAATGTTAATCAATAAAACTAGTTGGTACTGGCTAAGAAATAGAATGGTGGATCAGTGGAATAGATGGGGTACATAATACACAATCATATGGTTATAATAATCTAGTGTTTGATAAAACCAAAGATTTAAGCTTTTGGGACAAAAACTTGCTATTTAACAAAAATTCCAGGGAAAATTGGAAAGCAATTGGCAGAAACTAAATAGACCTACATCTCACACCATACAATAAGATAATGGATGGATATGTGATTGAGACATAAAGGGTGATATCATAAGCAAATTAGAGGAGCCAGAAAAATTTGGTTAAGGGAAATAGGGAGAAGGGAAGAATTTATGAGCAAACAAGACAGAGCATTACAGGATAACTTTAATTACATTAATCTTAAAAGGTTTTGCATAAATAAAACCAATGCTGCCAAGATTAGAAGGAAAACAGGAAATTGAGGAAAATTTTTATGCCAAATTTCTTTAATAAAGGCCTTATTTCTCAAATAAATAGAAAAGTGAATCAAATTTATAAGAATATAGGTCATTCCCCAATTGATAAATGGTCAAAGGATAGGAACAGGTAGTTTTTAGAAGAAGAAATCAAATTTTGTTTAGAAGAAGAAATCAAATTACTATTTATAGTCATATGAAATAATGTTTCAAACCACTATTGATTATTGAAATGCAGATTAAAACAACTTTAAAGTAACCATCTCACAGCTCTCAGACTGGCTAGCATGACAAAAACAAGAAAAAGAAAAAAGAGAAAATAGCAAAGGTTGGCGGGGGATATGGAAAAAAACAAGACGCTAATGCATTGTTGATGGAATTGTGAACTGATTCAGCCGTTCTAGAGAGCAATTTGGAATTATTCCCAAAGGGCTATACAATTGTGCATGCCCTTTAACCAGTAATACCACTATTAGTTCTATATCCCAAAAAGATAAAAGAAAAGATGGCAAAAAATTAGAAATTGAGCATATGCCTATCAACTGGAGGATGGTGATATAATTTTTAAAATTTTTATTTTCCCAGTTACATGTAAAAACATCATTTTATTGGTTATACATTTATATTCATTTATTACATATTTCCTTATGAATCATGTTGGGAAAGAAAAATTGGAACAAAAGAGAAAAATTACGAAAGAGAGAAAAAAGCAAGAAGAAAAACTAAGTGACTCTAGCATGTACTGATTTACATTCATTCTCCTTAGTTCTGTCTCTGTTATCTGTCTAGCATTTTCCATCGAAAATTTATTGGAATTGCCTTGGATCGCTGAATGGCTGAGAAGAATCAAGTTGATCATCATACAAACTTACTGTTGCTGTGTGTAATGTTTTCCTGGTTTTGCTTGTTTCGCTCAGAATCTGGCTGATATAATTGTGATGAAATACTATTTTATTATAAGAAATAACAAGCAGATGCTTTTAGAAAAACTAGGAAGACATATTAACTGTTGCAATACAAAGTGAGCAGGACCAGGACAACATTGTACACAGGAACCTTAATGTTGTAATGATGATCAACTGTGAATGACAGAGCTCTTCTAAACAAGCCAAGACAATTCCAAAGAATTTTTGATTAAAAAAAAAAAGCTATCTAGAGAAAGGACTGATGGCATCTGAATACAGATAAAAGTATGCTTCTTTTTTAAACTTTATTTTTCTTGGGTTTTTTTGAATTGTGTTTTTAGTTTATTTTTACAAAATGGCTAATATTGAAATATGCTTTTCATGATTACACATATATAATCTATATCGAATTGCTTGCTTTCTTAAGGAGGAAGGAGAGGAGGGAGAGGAAGAATTTAGACCTCAAAATGTTTTTTAAAATGAATGCTAAAATTCTTTTTACAAGTAATTGAGGAAAAAATGAGAGAGAGAGAGAGAGAGAGAGAGAGAGAGAGAGAGAGAGAGAGAGAGAGAGAGAGAGAGAGAGGGAGACAGAGACAGAGAGAGACAGAGACAGAGAGAGACAGAGAGAGACAGAGAGAGAGAGAGAGACAATGAGAGAGACAGAGAGAGAGACAGAGAGAGACAGAGAGAGAGACAGAGAGAGAGAGAGAGACAGAGAGAGAGAGAGAGAGAGAGAGAGAGAGAGAGAGAGAGAGAGAGAGAGAGAGAGAGAGAGTGGGAGGGAGGGAGGGAGGGAGGGAGGGAGAGAGAGAAGGGGAAAGGAGAGAGAGAGGAGAGGGAGAGGAGAAAAAGAGAGGGAGAGGAGGAAGGAAGAGAGAGGGAGAGAAGGAAATCATAAATTCTTGGAAATGAACAGAACCTATGAACCCTGTTTCCTTGCAATGAAAAGAATACTTAATCTGGAACCAGAGACTCTGTGTTAGAATTCCTCCTGCCAGTTAGCATGTGTGTGACCTGGGCTAAACTACTTAACCATTCTGGGGTTCCAGGTTTCAGACTTGTTAAAACAAGATGAATTCAAAGGTCCTTTCTTTCTCTAGAACTACGATCCTATGATGATCTCTTCCCCCATGTCTTGGACAGCAGGGTTAATATGAAGTGTCACACAGACTTAGTCACATGCTTTTGAACTGGGAAGAATGTATGTAGTAGAATTATAAGTTGCTGGATATGGGGGTCTTGAACCCGATAGTGAAAGGCAGGAGTTGGAGGAGCCAGGGAATGGGCTGAAGGCAATGGTTATTTTGCAGGACAGAAGTGCCATATTCCCTAGCTGAAGCAGCAAGGCATCCTGCAGGAGAGACAGAATGCAGTATGTGACTTTAAATATGATCTCCATTCAGACCCTAATGAAGATAGACTGGGACTCTTCAAACCACTAGACCTACCCCCACTTCACCCCCTTCTATTTTCATTGAGGGGGAAATTTACTGTGGAAAAGGAGCCCACTTTATTTATCCCTAGCAGCAACTTACTGACCAGTTGCCACCATCAAGCAAATAAAATGGGAGCTCACTGGTCCAATTTGCAGTTTAACGCTAAAAGTCATCAGTTGATAAACTCCTGAGCGAGGAGGCAGCCATCCATACTAATGGCCAATCAACCGACACCCACAGGGCAATTGAAGCAGCAGGTACCCAGAAGGAAAGACTAGAGATAGAAGCTGCTAGGCAATTCACCACCATAATCAACCTTAGCTCAAAGTAGATGGAAGTTGCCCAGGTCTCTAAACTCAAAAGGCTTTGGAATAACAATGCTTACAGCCCAGTGCACCTCAGTCATTATTTGGGGAAGGAAAGCCACAGGGAGATAGATGCTTCCTGGAAACTCCCGTGGATGTTAAAACTGTAAACTAATAAAGACCCAGAAAAGAAAGTTCTTGTCATTAAAGTTTCTGGTAATGTGGAATTGTTCTGATTTCATTAGTAAAAATGACATTAAAGAAGAGGTATTGCTATCTGCTTTGCACCTGGTATCCTAGGGACCATGGGATTTTAAAAATCTGATTTGCAGCAGTCTCCTATATATGATATTCCATTAAAATGTGAGCTCCTAGAGAGCAGAAACTAGCTCATTCTTCTATTTGAAATCCCTGATCTTAGGACAGTATATTGCATATTAAGCACTTAATAACTCCTTCCTTCATCCCTACTTTCCTCCCTCCTTCCTTCCTTCCTCCCTTCTTCCCTCACTTCCTTCCTCTCTTCCTCCCTCCTTCCTTCTTTCCTCCCTCTTTCTTTTTCCTCCCTCCCTCCTTCTTTCCTCCCTCCTTCCTTCCTCCTTCCTTCCTTCCTTCCTCCCTTCTTCCCTCACTTCCTTCCTCTCTTCCTCCCTCCTTTCCTTCCTTTTCATTTTCCACTTCTGCACTTAGCACCTCCAACCTAAGGGAGCGTAATTTTGACACTGAAGAGATGCAGAGAAGTCTCCGGAGAATAGTCTGCCTCTGCCTTGAGGCCTGTGAGTCTTGAATGAGTCTCCCCCAGCGAGGCTGTGAAGGAGCATAGGAAGGAACGTGGCTGAACTTGGTGAAACTAATCTTTCTCCAGCTGGCGGGGGCGGGGACTAGAGGCGGGGAGGGGAAGGGAAGGGGATCCCTAATTAGTGAAAGTTTGCAAAGCCTCGGTGTAATTAGGCCGCATTTGAGTGCTCTTTCAGTCCTGCAATTCAGTGGCAGTTTTCATTTCAGGCTGTACCGCCCCAGCCGGCCGGCTGACTGTGGACCCCCGCCCCACCTCCTAGGCAACCCAGAGTGGGGCTTGGGGTGTGATAAGGCTGGAAAGTGCTTCATTTCTGTAGAGAGTTCCTCCTCCTCCCCTCTGGGACTTTCAACTTTCTTCAGGCATGCGGGAAGGCTATGACACTTTGGATAAGGATATAATGACATTCAGTTGTGGAAATATTCTTCCAGGAATCAAGGGACTTTGCGGGGTTGATCTTTGCGGATTCTTCCCACATCCTGTGGTCTCTGGACAAAGGAGGGGAAGTGGGGGTCAGGGACCCTTCCGGAGAAGCACAACATAGTTCCCCTGGGACCTGCATAAAGCTTCTTCCCCTTCATTCCCCAGGGGTCTTGGCGGACCTTAGTCAGGTGTTCGAGTCGCTGATTTTGTACTTTATATCTTATTTGGATCAAAGATTTAAAGATAAAGGAACTTCAGAGGTCAGCTATTTCACAAATGGGGAAATTAAGGCCTCTCATTCCCTAGGATATATGGGGAGGGATCTAAGGTCTTGGGTTATTTCCAGGGTCATTTCACTTGCTTTTAGGTCGGCTGACATTAACTCTATTCCAGTGATAAAAATAGTCACATAAGAAAAAAGATAGAGAAGCAAAAAATAAAGGAGGCATGGGTCAAAAATAAGCATAATATCCACTCCTCTGCTTTCCTCCCTGACTCCCTATTGTTTATAGGATAAAATATAAACTTCTTGCTTTGGGAATTTGAGTTTTCCATAATCTACCATCAGCCCCTCATTTTGCTTCATGCTTCTTCATTTCCCATATTAGGTATTCCTGCTGAAATGGACTGCTAAGTGCACCCCATCTAGTCCTGTCTTTTCCCTAGACCAATTGGGCAGCTAGGTGACAAAACAGATAGAGGCCTGGACCTAGAATCAGGAAGACCTGAGTTCAAGTGCAGCTTCAGACATGTGTATCTGGGAAAGTTACTTAATCTCCGTGTGCCTTAATCCACTGGAGAAGAAAATGGCAAATTATTCTAGTGTCTTTGCCAAGAAAACTCCATACTAGATCATGAAGAGTCAGGGCAAGTCTGAATGACTAAACAACAACAGTGCTTAATTACTCATTTAATAAAACTTTATTAAGCTCCTACTATGTGTCAGGCACATTAATTGAGTTGTTGTAGTATAATGAGGTCACTGCATTAGACAGCTAGATTTGGAAGGGAATTTAGAGTCCATTACATCTAACCAGCCTCAGCTTACAGTTGAAAAATGAGGTAGAGGTGGTTTAGGAAATAATGTCCAGCATCATACACCTAGCAGAGTCAGAACTGAAATCAAGTTCCTCTGATTGTTAATCATGTCTACTGTTCTTTTGAACACTGGAGGAATTGAGCACTGAGAAGCAGAGACAGAAAGATGAAGAACTACAGAGCTGGAAGTAGGGATAAACTTCCTCTCTGCTTCCTTAAGAGTCTGTGGGCATCTCTGGGAGTATAACACTGAGTGAGGGTGGGACTAAAAGAACCTGCTTCACTTCTCATTCCTCTGCAGCCTGCTTGTCTATCCCCCCTTCCCCCCAGGTGGCAGGGAGTGGGAGGGAAGGGCAGGCTGGGAGTTTATTTATTAGCCAGATTAAGAAGCATTAATTGGGAGCGGTGGTGGCCGGCTGGGGCTGGGGGCCTCAGGGACATAGCTGGCATTGCTGGCATAGTTTCAGGCCCTCCTGCTGAGCTGGGGACTCTGGCAGCTTCAAAGGGGCTTAGGGAGTCCGACTGTGGCACTGCCACGGGCCAGCACAGGGAAGGGGTTGGGTACAGCCCAGGCTTGGGGTTGGGGGAAGGGGAGAAAAGGGGGAGGTGATTGTGTATTAGAGGATTAAAGACCAGGTCCCAGAAGGAATTTTAAACTGCTGTGAACAGGACTGCCTGGGACATCCCTCCCGCCCCTCTAACCCGCCACTGCAGCACTTTTGTGCATTTCTGAGTTGGGCAGGAATTGTTTAATATCCTTTCTGTCTGGGCTGGTGTGCTTTCTCGCCTTGCATCAGTCTAGATACTATTTTAGAGCAAGAATTCCCATGTCAGGGACTTGGTCTACTCCACAAGAGATTGAGACTCACTGAACTCTTTAGGGATTGTGGTCTGCAAAATGTAAGCCCTTTGGGGGAAAGGATTTTCTGCTTTTTGTCTTTATACTCTTGATGCCCAATACAATATTTGATAGACAGTAGGTGCCTAATAAATGCATGGTGACTTGAATGGAACAGTCCATTTTACCTAAGATAAGCTTCTGCTCCAAGAAGCTCTTTCAACCAAGTGCATGTATAGATGGACTGAGAGTAGAGATGCTTATGATCTTGAGAGCGGTACCACTGGCCTGATCCACAACTTTCCAGGGTTGAGTGGACAAGTGTGGAGAATCAGTGCGGCACCTCTCCTCCACCTGTCCCAGCAGAGACTGTGTTTTGAGTTGGGAAAGGAAGTCCCTTCCCCCCAGATCATGCAGCATGCCCACCTTGGCATTTCCACTTTTTCACTGTGCCTGACCTTGTTCCCTCTACTACACCAGGAAACCACAAAACCAGTCTCTGAAGGATGGATGAATGGGGGATGAATGTGAGAAGCCTTTGGGCTGCCAAGCTGTGGTTTTCTGAAAGGATGGGGCAGCGGTTGGCCAGGATGTGACGCCCATGGTTGGTAGTAAGGATGGGAAACAACTGTCTGACCTCATTTCTCTGACAGAAAAAACAACAATCCCCAAACCCTCCAGGCAGGTGTTATTTAGTGGTCCTTGCATGTGTCTCCAAGTGCCTTACCAGCCCTTCCTTAGAAGGCCTGCCCTCTCCTCTCCCCTCCACTGACTCAGATCCTACCTTTCCACAGAGGAAACTTAGAGCAGGGGAGTTTGGAGTCTGAAGCCCTTAATTCAGTACCAGATGGATAGTAATCTATGTGATTGTGACTAAGTGCTTAAACTCTCAGAGCTAACTTAGCTTCCTCATCCATCAAACAAGGACAAAAGTCCTTGTACCAGTTGTGTTTCCTTGCAAAAATCTGCAAACTGTAATATTCAGCTCTGAGCTTTTTATCATTATCCTTGCTTGAAGCTTCTCAGATTCCACCTTCTTTTTCCAAGTCATCTCTGCTTAACTCCCTGATTCCACCCACTATTTCCTTATTTCCTGTGTTTAAACTTTGCCTCCCTATTTTTTGTGACCCCATTTGGAATTTTCTTGGCTGGATACTGGAGTGATTTGCCATTTTCTCCTACTGCTTCTTTTACTGATGAAGAAACTGAGGCAAACAAGGGGAAGCCCTGCTCACCTAGCTACTATGTGTCTGAGACAAATTTGAATTCAGGAAAATGAGGTCATTTTCAATTCAAGCTGTCCCATAGAATCATAGGCACCTGGGAAGAATACTTTGCATCATGAGAGATATAATGAAAAGAGAATCAGCTTTAGAGTTAGGAAGTAGTAGTTGTTTTTCAGTCATGTTCTTCATTTGTCTGCCTAACTAGGCCATAATCACTTGGGGAACAGTGAAAGAGAATGATTGTGGGAAGGCCGAGTGTTAGCAATGTCCTGGATTTTCCCTTTCTTCTCTGTTCCATCCAGTGCCTGGCCCTTCCAGGCCTTTGCACAGAGCCAGTATTGACACTGCCACCATCCTGGTGCAGGCCCTCATCACCTTAAACTTGGACTAATGGCAAATGCCCACTAGTTGGCTTCTCTGCCTCAAGTCTTTCCTCACTCAGCTTGGCAACCAAAATGATTTTCCTAAAGCTCAGATCTGACCATGTCACTCCCTCCCCTAAGTCAGTAAACTCCAGTGTCTCCCTATCACTTATAAGATTAAATTTAAAATCCTGTTTGGCTTTCAAACTCTTCATAACTAGGCCCCTTTCTCTTTTTTCTAGTCTTCTTACACCATTTAATCAAGTGGCCTGCTTGTTGCTCAAATAAGAACATTTTTTCTTCCTTCCCCCCTCCCTCCTTCCTTCTTTCCTTCCCCTCCTTCCTTCTTCCTTCCTCTTTAGTGAATTATATATGTACAATCATGTAAAACATATTTCCATATTAGTCACAATTATGATAGAAGAAATGGACCAAAAAGAAAAAAATATGAAAAAATAAAGTAAAAAAAGTGTGCTTTGATCTACACTAAGAGTTTATCAGTTCTTTACCTAGATGTGGATAGCATTTTCCATCACAAGTCCCAGTAACATCTTGGATAATTATGTTGCTGAAAAGAGTTAAGTCATTTATAGTTAATCACACTGCTGGTTTTTTTTTTTTAATGTATAATGTTAGTGTGCATTGTTTTAATGTACAAAAATTGTTGCTATAAATAAATAGGTCTTTTTCTCTTTTTTGTGATTTCTTTGTGATATAGTCCTATTAGTAGTATTTCTGAATCAAAAGTTATATACAATTTGGGCTGCCTTTTAAGCATAGTTCCAAATTTCTTGGAGCATTTTTGATGGCTGGCCCTAATACCTGGAATGCTCTCCCTCCTCATCTCTGTTTTTCACTTTCTCTGGCTTCTTTCAAGTCTCAGCTAAAATACAACCTTCTATAGGAAGTCTTCCCCAGCCTTGTCTTCCCTCTGAAGTTATCTGTATTTTATCTAGTATATATTTTGGTTATACACAGTTGTCTCCCCCATTACACGGTGAGCTCCTTGCAAAAAAGGGACTGATTTTTGCCTGTCCCCCCATTCTTAGCATTTAGCACAGTGCCAGACACATAGACGGCATTAAAACACAAATCCAAAAGGGATCTCAAAGGTTACTGAGTCTAACCTGAATTCAAACTAAGTTCCCTTGTACATCATACTCAACAAGTAGCCTAGAGAGATCAAATGAAATATGTAAAATGCTTGGAAGACTTTATTTAAAAGTTATGTAAATGTTAGATCTTCTTATTAAATCTATACAAAGACTAATGTCTTTACTGTTATTTATTATTAAGTCTTTACTTTGAACCTTAAAGTAGAATGAAAAGATCCCAATATTTCTTGAGAGTTCATAGATTAATCTTTCCACAGATTCTCCCCTGGCCAAATGATAGGACACTAATATCACTGATCCAGAATTGGATGGCCTGGGTTCAGAATATAAGTCTGCTGTATAATAATAATAATAACTATCATTTATATAGCATTTTAAGGATTGTAAAGCAATTCTTAAATTATCTTACTTGGTTCTCATGGTAATCCTGGGAAATAGATATTATTATTTATCTCCATTTTACAAATGAGAAAACAGAAATACATAGTGATAACATGACCTGCCCTCACCCCGCCCCCCCCACAAATCCTGAGACAGGATTTGAAATCAGTTCTTCCTGACTCCAAGTCAGGCAGTCTGTGCTACATTGTTGTGGTTTAGTCATATCTGCCTCTTTGTTACCCTATGGACCCTACAGCAGGTAGACCCTTAGCTGTGTATTATTGGGGTGGGGCAAATCATTTCAATCTATATAGGCCTTAGATATGTGTTAGACTAGATCAGAGATTCTTTTATATACTTAACTTCATTCCATTTTATTTTAATTCTTTTGAAAATAATTTTCAACCACTATATAGAATTCCCAATCCCTCTATTTTTGTCCACCTGCATTTTTGATTTCCTTTACAGACTAATTGTACACTATTTCAAAGTCCGATTCTTTTTGTACAGCAAAACAACTGTTTGGACATGTATACATATATTGTATTTAATTTATACTTTAACATATTTAACATGTATTGGTCAACCTGCCATGGGGGGGGGGAAGAAGGAGGGGAAAAATTAGAACAAAAGGTTTGGCAATTGTCAATGCTGTAAAATTACCCATGCATATATCTGGTAAATAAAAACTAAAAAAATTTTTTTCAACAATATTTCATTTTTCAAATATATACAAAGATAACTTTCAACATTCATTTTTGCATGACTTTTGGATTCCAAATTTCTCTCTTTTCCTTTCCTCTTCTCTCCCCAAGATAGCAAGTAATCTGATGTAGTTTAAATATGTGCAATTCTTTTAAACATTTCCATGTCATGGTGTAGAAGAAAAATCAGGGAAAAAATCTTGAGAAAGAAACAAAAACCCTCCAGAAAGTGAAAATACTATGCTTCAATCCACATTCAGTCTCCATAGTTCTCTCCCTCAAGGCAGCTGACATTTTTCACCCCAAGTTTATTACAATTGTCTTGAATCACTGCTTTGTTGAAGAGCCAAATCCATCACAACTGTAGATCAGGGATTCTTAACCTGGGGCCTGTGACTTTGGTAAAATATGGATGTGTATATACATATGTATGTAGACCTGCATATATGTTCATGTCTATGTCTAAATGCATATATATGTGTTGTGCATGTGTGTACATATATATGTATACAATTTCAATTTGACTGATATCCGTTGAAATCTTATATGTATTATCTTCTGCATTTAAAAACATGATTTTGAGTAGGGGTCCTCATTCTACTGCTCAAAGGGTCCATGATATACACAAAAAAGTAAAGAACTCATCCTTAGTGGTTCTCTAAGATCCCTTCTAGTACATTAGATGCCAAATTGAGATGTCACTCCTTTATCGTCCCCTGGAAGATTTCCAAAGGTCCAAATGTGGGGGCTAGAGGGAACTGGGGAGAAAGGAGGCAGCTGAGAGAGAACCTAGGTTTGTGGTTTGAAGAAGAGTCCTGGAATTCTAGGGAAAGAGCCCGAAACCTCACAGCTGCTCGCCAGCGGAAACAGCACTTGCTTTGAGTAGGAGAGAGTAAGTTCGGATTCTTCCTTTGTCACTGGGTGGTCCCCAACGAGGAACTTAACCTGTTTCTTCATCTGTAAAAAGGTGGAGTTGGGTGATCTTGAAGGTCCCTTCAGCTAGACATCTGTGACTATTTAGTCTCTCTAGCACTTAAATCCCACCTCTGGCACTTGCCCTTCTCATCCCCAGAATTTAGGTCCTGCTCACCCCCACCCCTAAGTCTGTGGCTCCCATCCCTGGAGACATCACAACTCCTTTCTATTGGAGCTTTAGAGAGCTCAGGAGAAATCCTTTCCCACAGTCAACTCCTCACCCCCCACCCCACCCCATCCCAACCCATCCCAACCGATACCGTGGACAACCTCCCTTCCCCCTCCTCTCCCTCCCCTCCCGTCTCCTTCCCTTAGCCTCTGCCTATAGGATTCCACCAGTTCCATTCTTGGCAAGGACCCAGGCCATCTTTTCTCCCCGCTGCCTCCCTCCCCTAGCCCTCACTGCACCAGTGGCCTCATCACCCCACTCATCAGGCTGCCCAGTCATCAGGTCGGCAATTAGCTGCTTCCTCCTCGTTTGCATGAGGCCACCTCGACGTCACGGCCCCTCCCCTCTTCCCTCCCTGGCGGCGCTTCGGGCGTTAGAGCAGTTCAGGGGTGCCCTCCCCCCCAAAGAGGCACCCTTTGTAGTCAGAGCCAAGTATGGGTACTTATTCCCTCCCTCCCACCGTGGACGGATGGATGTGCTGGCACTCGGCCGCCTTAATTAAGTTTAATGAATTGGAGTTTATAATCAGAATTGGTTCAGATGCACCTGTTGGGGGTGGAAAGTGGGGACCTGAGCTACCGTCCCTTCTGAGAGTCTCCACCGATGTGCCGGCTCCTTGTTCTCCATCCCTTCTCTTGCGCTCCTCCTCTCCTTTATCCCCTTCCCCCACTCTCCCACTGCAGTCCCCCCCAAACACACACACACACACACACACACACACACACACACACACACACACACACACACACACACTCTGTGGGAGTAATTCTTGGATCGCAGATGGGGACAGATGAGGCCCAGAGAGGGGCGTTGGTTTGTCGCACAGAGTTAGGGATGAGGTGGGATAAGGACTCCGCAATCTTGACTCCCAGTCCCACACTTTCTCTGCACCAAACTCCACGCCTCTGTGGTCAAGGGAGGATATCATCTAAAACATACAGGAGGTTATCTCCACACATGTTTACACACAGTCTCATTTGTGTACAGTTAAGTCAGCAGTGATACCCCCAAAAGGAAATAGGTAGTATAGAGGGAACCAAGCACAGGGATGGTGGGGATTTCCTAGAAAGTTAGCCTTTCTGAGAAGGAAGAGAGACCAGACCCAGTCCACTCTTTCCTGGGGGTAGAATTTTGAACTGAGGTCCCAGATTCTCTGAAGTAACCCTGGTGCAAAGCTCATTTTACAGAGGAGAAAACTGAAGCACAGAGGTCTTAATTAATATCCCCAAGTCATAAGATGGTAAATAGCAGAGCCATAATTTAAACCAAGGTCATCTGACTTCCTATCAATTTTTATTCCTTCTCTCTTCCTCCTCCCCCTAGGACCACATTATAGGAATTGAGAGATGGATAATATGACAACTTTGAAGGGATTCTCAGAGTTCATTTCTGGTTCTTTCCAGTGATTGTAGCATTCACAGAAGACTGGTCCATACTTACTCACATGACAAGGTGGGGTGCAATGAGATAGAATTCATAAAAATCGATTGTTAAATATTCAAGGTTAAATACACCTTGGAAATGTGCAAATCCTACTGAACGAGATGAGGTGAGATCTTTCAAGACAGTTGTGAAAATCGAGTAAGGCTTCATCTACTTCAGAGTTTGAGTAGGCCTGAAGGACTTTGAGGGGATTGAGTCAAGGGCATACTTGAGTCCCCTTCCTGCTATCCTCCCATGACATCATTTTCTCCCTATTTCAGTCAAATATGGGTAACTATGTACTTACTGGTCAAGCTGAATTTCTTGGGTAGATCTCGAGTTTAGAATGTAGGATCCTCAGCCAATGAGGATGAGGGTAAGTGGTGGGAGGGGGTGTTGTGTTAGGGATCAAAAGTGTTAACCCTGCCCCAGAAGGTGCTTCCTCCCTTCGACTGTCAGCTCAAGGGGTGGGACTCCCGATTCTCCATAGAACTTAGAATAAACTTTGCTTTGCTACTAGAGATCTCTCCAGCTTTTTTTTATTAAATGGTGATCCCTCACCATTTCTGTACCACACAGTTTTGGGGGCTAGTCTGGATCCATTACTTGGTGAGTAGGAGAACTCTTGGGTGCTATCGGGGTAGCTTCCTGCCCTGATTTAGGCAGCCCGCCATCATCCAGGGGCTTCTCCTTGCTCCCCAAGGCAAAATGGGCCTGAAGTGGAGAAACTCAGAGCAAAGCAAAAGGAGAGACTTCACGGTAAAATTCCTACCGGTTCGGTGGAAGACAGACCAGTCAAGCCTCCTGTGAGCCCCTTGAGTCTAGGTACAGATTCAGGAGGGGGCTCTGGATAGGCTAGGCCTTCTTGGGTGACTGAAGTCAACTGGCGTTTTGGAATTTAAATTCCATCCAAATTCAATAGGTGTGGCCCAGTCCCAGCCAGCCCTCTTGGAGAGAAATGAGAAAAATGATCTGAAAATACTGGTAGATAATCCCTTGGGAGATAAATTAAGTAATTGGAACAAACTGCCAAAAGCAAGAAAAAGATGATAAGCTATTGTTGTTTTGTCTGGGGTGACAAAGATATCGATGGAGGAACTATTTAGCCTAAGTATGAAGACTGGGTGTGCCAAAAAACAACAACAAAAAAAACCCTAAGAAATACTCCAACTGCAAGGGTTTCAGCTGACCAGAAATACCCGTTAGTAGATCCCTTTGGGGATCACAATAACCCTGTACATTGGGGAAGTATGTGGGATTGACAGAGAAGATGGTGGCTTCTTTCCTTTCCCTCATGTCCTGGCTGCAGCAGGGCCACGTGGGGCCAGGGGAAAGAAACTGCTATTTAGTGAAATTTATTATTCTAAATATGATGGCAAAAGTAGTTTTATATTATTGGGAATATAAAGCTGTGTTTGGGATTTTAAGTTAAAATATAGGTTAAAACAAAATGCTGGTAGCTTGCCTTAGGGAGGTTGTGGTTATATCTCCCTACTTAGATGGTAAGTTGTTTCCTAGAGGTATTGGGTAATTTGTAACTGAGTTATGCCTTAAATATTTGTCAGCTCTGTTGGGCATGTATAAATTTTATGAAATTTGGTTCAGTTATTTGCAAACCTTGAAGTTAAAGTTTAAAAAAAAAAGGTTTTTGTTTTTTTTTTAAACTTAAAGACAAGGGACAAGAAAGATTGGTTTGCATAAGCAATTAATAGTTTAAATGGAGCATCTTGTATTGGTTTGGGAGTGTTTAACATATGTTGGAAAAGGTTTGAGCAAGTAAGCTTTGGGAGGAGAAAGAGATGGGACAGGAAGAGATGGTATGAGAGAAGGAAGAAGAGAGGAAAATAACTTTCCAGAAATGGGGAAGAAAAAAGCACAATTCCCTAGTAACTTTACCATTTAGCATGGGAAAAGGACCCCCATGAGGTTGGGGCCTGTCTTGAACTGGCAGGTTGGATCCTGGAGGAAATGGCACTCTAAAAAGGTTAGATATGATAAGTTGGGGGTCGGGAAGCATGGTGGCGTAGGGGAGGGGTGGCTATGTGGAGAGGGACCTTGTCAGGTGATCTAATACCCCTCCCCCCCATTAAGTATGGTGGCTTTTTAACACCTGCAGCTCCTTGCTGGTTCAGATATTAATTGCTTCTACTGTTTAAAGGAACAGCCTACATTTATATGATGTTAATAACTGAATGTTTTATTTTTATTTTTCAAGTTTATAGCTGCTCTAAGGAGTTTGTTGGAACTTTAAGTTTTCTGAAAACAATTCATTTCTACTAAGATCCCATCTGTTTAAAGCAAATTATTTAATGTTTATTTACGTGCATGATAGTCTCCTTGTTTAAGGAATATGATTTAAAAAACAAACAAAAAACCCTAGAGCAGGATTTTAATCTGATCTGATAATTTGATAGGGTTATTTGCAAAAATTTAATTATTCTTTTTCAGAATGAAGAGAGTATTAATGTTAAATCTGAAAGATCTGAAATTTCTTTTATGTGGAAATGGGATAGACAACATGTGATTTAGAATTTTTCTTTGTATTGAGTATTTTAAAGGCAAAATGATCTGTGTAATGTGTAATGTAAACTTAGAACCATATACTTAGATATGAAAGATAAGCTGTATAAGCTGTGAACTTTCTAGGATGAATCTTTTACTGTGATTCTTGAGAACTAGATTCATCTGAAGTCTTGATTAATGCTAATTGCTGTAGGAGATAAAATCTTTTGGGACAGCGGCTAATATTTACTTGGAGTTTTGAATTCAGGTATGACTACCTGCATAGGTCATCAAACTCTACCATCTGAAGATGGAATGGTTAAAAATTAGGACAGTTACCTGAATTAAAACTGCCTTAAATAAATCATATCCCTGATTTTTCCTCTAACAGCAAATGTTTGTAATCAGAGCAAGTGGTCAGTGAGATCTATAGTACTTGGGGTCACTCCCACTTTGCCTTTTTTTTTTCCTTTGAAACAAAGCTGGAAATCTCATCATGTCCTGAGTAGACTAAGGGTTTTTTTTTTTTTAGGACCCTAAAAGTTAAACTAATCTTCCTAGAGCCTTTTATACTGTATGTTGATGGAAGGCAGGGTATCTCTGGAACCCCGATCCTAGACCCCTGACTTACTTATCAAAGATCTATATTGTCTTTAGATGGGTTTTTCATGTTTTGCATGATCATGGGGGGGCTATATGGAAAGAGAACTATTGACATCCAAACAATTCCCCATTAAATATGCAGAGAAAATGAAATGAAAGGGAATTCACTCCAGATGAAGGGAAGGAGACTTATAGATCAGCTGCCCATGTTGCATTGCTGATCCTTTGCGCCTGACCAGTGGCTTTCCTTTCTAAAGTGTTAGATCCCATAGCCAAAGGATGCTCAAAGTATACAAGCAGTAGCTGCTGCCGCTCTCTTGGTAGAAGAGAATAGGAAGCTCACCTTTGGAGGCAGTCTTATAGTAAGTATCCCACACCAAGTAAGAACAATAAATCAGAGGGATGGGAGATGGCTCACAGATTCCAGAATGTTGAAACATGAGGCAATACTATTAGAAAAGGATGATCTAGTAATCACCCAAGACCATAATCTTAATCCTGCTTCCTTTTTGTCCCCTGGAACAGAACCATCTCCTGGAGAG
Source organism: Sminthopsis crassicaudata (assembly GCF_048593235.1). NCBI lineage: Eukaryota > Metazoa > Chordata > Mammalia > Dasyuromorphia > Dasyuridae > Sminthopsis > Sminthopsis crassicaudata. The sequence continues at coordinate 274,914,397 of NC_133620.1, forward strand.
GATGTTGATTGACTTTCAAACTTTTGTAAGAGAGGATTTACAAGAATGACCAATATCTGGGGGAGTAAATTGGTTTATAGATGGCTCTTCTAGGATGGCAGATGGAAAAAGGAAAAATGGGTTTGCTATTGTGGATGGAGATAAAACTTCCACTGTTACCAAGGGCAGTCTACCTGCCCATTGGTCGGCTCAAATTTGTGAATTGTATGCCTTAAATCAAGGGTTGAAATTATTGAGGGACCAACATGGGAATATATACATTGATTTGAAATATGCCTGGGGAAAAGAGGGTTTATAAATAGTAAGGGTAAAGAACTGGTCCACCATAATTAGTCAGAGAGAGGTATTGGAAAACATTCTGGAATGTAGCAGTAATACATGTAAAGGGACATCAGATGGGAAATTCTTCTGAAACAAGGGGAAATAGATTAGCAGATGAGGAGGCCAAGGGAGCTGGAGACCAGGATATTTCTCATATAATGGCCTTGATACCTGTACTTCCCCCTAGTCTACTCTCTCCCAGTTTTACCCAGAAGGAAAAAGAGAAGGCCTCAACTCTCGGAGCAGTTGAGAACTAGGAAGGACGATGGCTCTTACGTAATGGCAGAGAGGTACTGACCAAAGCAAATATGAGGCGGGTCCTTTAGCAACTGCACCAGGGAAGTCACTGGGATGTCCAAAACCTGTGTGATGCTGTACTGACAAGGTATGTTTCCCCCGGTCTATATACTATGGCCCGACACCTGGTGGATGGCTGTCTTGTTTGTCAAAGGACTAACAAGGCTGCTCAACGCCAGATCCCAAAAGGGGGACGACCTCCTGGAATCAGACCATTCCAAAGCATCCAGGTGGACTTCACTGAGCTGTCACCAGGGTCACCTCAAATACTTGCTGGTCATAGTGGACCATCTGACCTCCTTCTCTCTTAGCTTTAACCAATGCTTTTTCTAATCTTGTCATAGGCTTAGGCTGCTTCACAGGCAATTCTGTTTGTGTTTCTGCCTCTTCCCCTCTTTCTTCCTCCATCTCTGAAGGTGGGGTTGATGTGGGCCTGTCAATAATCTGTTCTCTAGGCAGGGTTGAAGCTTCTTCAAGAGAATCATACCATAATTCCTCATTTAAATCCTCTTGCTCTAGGGAAAGATCTTGATCTTTCCTTTTTTCCTCACATTTCCTCCTCTGTTCATTTTTAGAACTTTTCCTTCTCCTACAACTTGCTTGATAGTTTAAGGCTAATTGAACTATGTTGTAGATATAAAATACTTCTGCAGAAATTGAACGAGGCCCATTTTTTGCTTGAAATTCTTTCATTTCATATCCCACTAGCTTCCATTTATCTACATCTATCTTTTCTTCCTCTAAGAACCAAGGGGATGTGCGTCTTAATGCAGCCAAGAGTTTGGCAATCTGTACCCAGGTTACAAGTAAACTCTGCTCCTCAATTATGTTGATTATACTCTCTATAGTACCACTCCTGAATGGGGGTGGAGCTGAGGTTGCTTCTGGGGCTGGGGATGAGTCGGATGAGGTCCAGGGATTGAATTTAGCTAACATCTGCCCCATTTCAGCTATAAGAGATTCCTGGTTTAGCCCTTAACAAGTTAAGTTCCTTATTTATCTATTAGCACGCTCACTGAATCTTTAACAAAGTTTCCTCGTTACTCACGGTTCTGGGTCAGAGAGACTGAGATCTAGATTGGAAGCTTTTCCACTGGAATCAGGACCGTGTCTGTCCCTGTTCGGGCGCCAAATTGCGAAGGTCTGGTCTAGCTCTTCTTGTCAGGATAAGCAAAAGTCCTTGCCCCACGTGTGGACGCCAAATGTAGCGAGCTGTCGTCTCCAGAAGCTGCCGGATCGCTCTCTGGGAAGAGATCTGCTGTGTCTACTACTCAAATCTCTCAGACAGATTCTTCTTCCTGTAACGAACCGTTGTCTCCAGGCAGTTGCTGTTAACTCTTGTCCTTAGAAGTGACTTCCCTTCCTGCAGAGAGCCCCGTCAAGCCTGATGCAATGCAGAGTCTTTCTTCTTGAATCCTGGCTCTGAATCTCCTCCAGCTCTTATCCTTCTCCAGGCCGATCTGCTCTCTGCGCCCATTGCTGTCTCTTTTTATCCTCCCAGAGAATGGGCGTGGGATAATGCAAGGGCTTCTGGGAAGAACCACCCCAGCCAATGAGCTTGCCCCCTCTATCAAGTCAACCTGAGTTCTTACCTTGTAATTGTCCAGAAAACCTGAATTCTCACCTTGTCACCATCCAGACAACCTGAGTTCTCACTTAATAATCCTAACAGATGGAGGCATTCCCCTCAGGCCGAGCAACTGCCTCGACAGTAAGTAAGGTCTTATTAGAACAAATTATTCCCAGATATGGAATAGTGGAGAGGGTAGACTCAGATCAGGGAACACATTTTTCTGCCCAGGTATTGCAGAATCTGATTAGGGCCTTAGAAATCATTTGGGATCTCCACACTCCTTGGCATCCTCCCTCTTCTGGGGAAGTAGAAAGGATGAATAAAGAAATAAAATGGCAACTGACTAAATTATCTTTAGAGACCCAACTACCTGGGACTAAATGCCTTCCTCTTGTTCTGGTTAGAATCTGAACCAAGCCACTTAGAGATAGTGGGCTTTCACCTTATGAATTATTGTTTCCAGGCTTATCATGAGGGAAACTGGGACCCTGTAGAGACAAAGGATTTATTTCTTAAGAGATAATGTTAAATCATTGCTAAAACATTTGCAAGAACTTTGACAAAAAGGGTTAATAGCTCAGACTCCTCCTCTAGGTTTCCCTGTTCATAGAATTCAGGTTGGAGATTAGGTGTTGATCTGTTCCTGGAAGGACAGAAGCTGGGACGGACCCTACCAGGTGGCACTGCCCTCAGACACTGCGATTCGCACCCAGGAAAGAGACACACCACACCAGAACAAAAGGACCTGGGGTGCATTATCAGAGTAGACTGTTAAAGATAAGGGAGACCTCAAATTACATTTGAGGAGGGGACCTTCACTGAATGGGAACACTGATTCTGAATCCAGTGCATTGTAACTTGATGACTTTTCTTTTCTTGCATTAATTACTTTGGGAATTTCACCTTAACTTCACAGTGTTATAATAGTTGAACCTCATGGGGCTTTCCCTGAGCTTTGGGTCTACCTATAGCCATAGAAACCAGACCTTTACTTTCCAGAGATGAGAACTAATTCCTCCTGCTCATGCAGAATGTAGGGAGAACTTTTAACTTATCAAATTGTTGGATCTGTGGTAGATCCCAACAATTGAACCAATGGCCATGGTAGCTATCTGTCCCCTTAAGCCCAGCCTGGGTCCTTAGTAACCGATCCCAAAGGGAACATATACATTGGGTGTAGTTATCAACGGGGTGGTACAATGTCACCCCAGGGACACCCGGGCAACATGGGACTCTGTTTCCCACACTTTGGAGTACCTCTAACCTAACAGATCAATGGCCAGTTGCCAATTGTAGTTGGAGGAAGGAGCAAGAATTATGGAAATGTCAGTATATCACCTTTGTGGGGGAAGGTCCCCTAGGGTTGAGAAACCAACAATATTACCCTTTTACAAGGAATAGTTCAGAAATATTTTCAAGGGAACAACTTGCTCTAAAGGGTCATTACTGGATCTGTGGCATAACTGCCTATATTCACCTACCTCTTAATTGGACAGGGATTTGTTATATTGGACTACTAAAGCTAAAATTTTTCTTTTTTTCCTGAACAGGCAAACCAATATTTAGGGATTCAGTTGTATGATGATTCGGAAAGAGGGAAATGGACTTTAGATACCTCCATTACTCAAACTCGAGATGCAAATGGTTGGACCTGGCCTCCAGAAAGAATAGTTAAAGAGTATGAGCCACCCATCTGGGCTCAAGATGGAAGTTGGGGATATAGAACCCCAATATATATGTTGAACAGGATAATTAGACTTCAAGCAATTGTAGAGATTATCACCAATCATAGGGCTAAGGCACTAGATCATTTGGCTGACCAAGCTACTCAAACCAGAGAGGCTGTTTTACAACATAGACTTGTGCTGGATTATTTGTTGGCTGAGGAAGGGGGAGTTTCACTTTTTTTTTTTTTAATATTTTACAGATAAACATACATGTCTACTCTGTGTCAGGTACTTTACAAGATCTCTCATAAAACAAAAGAATTTATATGTACAAAAATATTTATAACAATTCTTTTTGTGGTGGCAAAGAATTGGAAATTGAGGAGATGTCCATCAGTTGAGGAATGGCTGAACAAGTTGTGATATAAGATTGTAAAGTAATATTATTGCACTATAAGAACTGATCAGTAGGATGATTTCAGAAAAACTTGGAAAGACTTGTTGAGGTTCAGAAGGAGACCTCAAAAGGTTGGGGTTGCAGACCAATGTCAAGAGGTGTCTCAAAAGAATTTGCAGGCTTGAATCCATCTCCAACTCAAGGAGCAAAGTTTATTGTGATTGTAATGCCAGTTGAAGCAGGCTAAGTTCCAAAAGAATTCAGTAAAGAACCAGGAGCAAGAAGACAAATTTATAGGAAAAGACAGAGAGATCATTTCTTCATGTCACTGAAATGCTAGTTTTATGGCCCAGAGGTAGATCTGAGGAATGGTCTATTCACTGTTATCTCAGGAATTTGGCTATCACTGACTAGTAGATTATCTATCTGACAGTGAGCAATATTTGTTGTACTATCCTAAGACAGGAAGACTTTAGAATCATTGACAGACAGATTGTTAGAACAAAAGCACTTTAAGGTTAGGGGATCTCATCACGGATATGTCTCCCCTAGAAGTTGTACCCCATCATGTATATGAAATAAGGCAAAGTGAAATGAACAGAATCAGGAGAACACTGTACACAGTATACAGTAACAAGAGTGTCTCATTTTGATGGAGGTGAATAAGACCCCAGCAAAAGACCCCAGGTCCTTGGTAGGCAGGTGGACCTTAGGGAGGGGTATTGACTGGAGAGGGCCTTTGTGGAATGTAAGTGGGCCTTTGATACAGTGGGCCCTAACTGAATTCCTAGCATTGACAGCATTATTTTGATCCCATTGTTACTGTAAACAATTGAGAGCTAAGCTATTTATATCAAGTCCTGAGGTTTTTTTTAAATTTTTTTTTATTTTTATTTTATTTTTATTTTTACCATATATTGATCCTTGTCAATGATGACAGCAAATTCTCTCTATGCTTTGCCTGCCTCTTGGCATCTTTCTCCTTATTATGGCTAGTTCATTGGTACTTGCCCACCTTATGGTATCTGTCATTACTTCCTTTCCCCTTGCTGATGGGCCAGTTTTTTAGGACTTTGCTCCAGCCTATGTCTTCTGTTGTTAACTGTGAGTTCTGTAAGGAACTCAGCCCATGTTTTTTCCCTTGGTAATGATGAGGCTAATTCCTTTTAGGAACTTACCCTTGCTTATTAAGTGTCACAAGGGCTAGTTCATTAGGACTTTAGCTGGCTTGCTAAGCATCACAAATAACAGATTCATCAGGAACTGTCCACCTTATAGCAGCAAAATCTCTAGGAATTTTACATGCTTTATGGTGTCTTTTTCTTTTTTACTTAGAGAACTTAGCGTGTGAATAAACTGTGGTATATGAATGTTATGGAATATTATTGTTCTATAAGAGATGACCAGCAGGATGATTTCAGAAAGGTCTTACATGAACATGATGCTGAGTGAAGTGAGCAGAACCAGGAGATCACTATATACTTCAACAACAATATTATATGATGATCAATTCCGATGGACATGGCTCTTTCCAACAATGAGATGATTCAGGCCAGTTCCAATGATCTTGTGATGAAGAGAGCCATCTACACTCAGAGAGAGGACTGTGGGAACAGTGTGGATCATAACATAACATTCTTGCTCTTTTTGTTGTTGTTCTTTTGCATTTTGTTTTGTTATTCATTTACTTTCTTTTTTAAAACTGATTTTGATGGGGGTTGAGGTCCCTTTAAGACCCCCCCCCCCATGGCTGACCTTTGGTTTACAAATCCTGGTCAGTGGGCTTTCCCCATCCCCCACCAGATCTGAGCTAACTTGGGTTTTCCCAACTTCCACAGTTTAAACCCATTGAATTCTATTCAGTGCTGACCCTGGCTGAAAGCCCACCAGGAACCTGTGACTCCACCCACCTTCAAGATCACCAAGAGCCCCCATTGATAAAAGGGGCTATTTTGGAGTCCACGTTTGCAGAAGTCCTAAGCATGGCATCCTTATGTTGGTCATGCCAAGGGTTTCTGCCCCCTGGATCTAATCCAGTGTCCTTTTATCTCTACCTTCAACTTTACTAACTAAACTTTACTTCCAAATCCCTACAATAAACTCTTTTTATCAATCTAGGTTCTCGGGCCTGTAAATTCATTTACAGAGGACTCTGCGCACGGTCATGGGACTATCCTTGTGCTGACCCAAGAGGGGCTCCCCCTTCCCTAACTCTCATCAATTTTTCTTGTGCAGCAGAAGAATTATATAAATATGTTTATACATATTGGATTTAACATATGTTTTTTTTTTAAAACAAAGTCACTTTATTATAAAATTTTTTGACAGTATATATGCATGAGTAATTTTTTTTATAACATTATCCCTTGTAATCATTTTTCCAAATTTTCCCCTCCCTCCCTCTACTCCCTCCCCTAGATGACAGGCAATCCCATACATTTTACATGTGTTACAGTATAACCTAGATACAATATATGTGTGTAAATCCAATTTTCTTGTTGCATGTTAAGTATTAGATTCCGAAGCTATAAGTAACCTGGGTAGATAGACAGTAGTGCTAACAATTTACATTCACTTCCCACTGCTCATTCTCTGGGTATAGTTGTTTCTGTCCATCATTGATCAACTGGAAGTGATTAACATATGTTTTAACATGTTTAACATATATTGGATTATTTGCCATCTAGGGGAGGGAGTGGGGAAAAGGAGGAGAAAATTTGAAACACTAAGCTATGCAAAGGTCAATGTTGTCAAATTATCTGTGCATATGTTTCAAAAATAAAAAGATTTATATTTTAAAAAAGAGAGAGAAAGAGAGAAAGAGGATTTAGCCTGCTTACTAAGTTTCACAATTGCTAGTTCTTTAGGAACTTAATCCACTTTATGGCACTGTGAGTTCTTTAGGAGCTTTGCCCTGCTTTATGGCATTTTCCTCTTTGCTATGACGTCTTCCCCCCTTAATTGTGGGTTCTGATAGGGAACTTAGCCAGAGTTTTTTCCTGGTTAATCACTAAAACTCCCTTTTGGAAGTTAGTTGACTGCCAACAACATAATAAAATCTTTATTTCTTGATTTGGAGATGGTCTAAGTCAATAAATTCTTTTGAGACTTTTGTGACATCAGCCCTAAATTCCAATGTATGTGTGTGGGGGTTTCAACCCCTGCACCCCATCAATGTAGTTCTCATAATGATCTTGGAAAATATATACTATTATTATCTTCACTTTATAGAGTAGAAAACTAAGTCAAAGAAAGATTTAATAACTTACCCAAAATCACACAGCTAGTAAATGTCTGAGGCTGTATTTGAACTCAGATCTGCCTGACTTCAGATGCAGCTCCCTATCCACTGCCCTATATAGCTGACTAAAAACAAACGATGTGACTTGGATAAGTAATTTCCAACTTAACGCTTTCTCCAAGCCTGTTTTCTCAAAAAAATGATACAATATTTAATATTGAGAGAATGAAATAATATTGTAAAGTGCTTATCCCAGTGCCTAGCACACAGTAGGCATTTAATGAATAAGTGTTTTTGTTTTTGTAATTTAGGTCCACTTTCCATAATGTCACACTATCCTGTTCCAAACAAGATGAATCTGAAGGCAGTCCATTGCCTTAGAGTGGATTGTTTTCAATGCATTGTTGCTAGAGGGATTTGGGGAGGAAGTGGAATAAAACTTCTTCCTTCCTTATTCTTGCCACAAACTGGGATTATCTGCGGGTAGGTGCCTGGACAGGATAAGGGGCATGGCTAGTTTTGATCTAGGACGGGCACAATGCTAGGGACAGATGTCTTCATGTCATTGATCCCTATTGTCCCCAAGTGTTGCTTCCGTGGGGCCACACCTTACCTCTAAGTGACAAAAGGCTTTCCAAAGGTGACTGCTCCTAGCCTGGGGCGAAGGTGGTGATGAGTCAGTCACACACCTTCCCACCCCTGCCCCGGTACTAGGCAAAAGGACATCCTTCTTGGAGTAGATTTCTAGGAACAATTCCTGGAAGAGGGACTTCTGACTTGGGTTACAAGATCAATGAAATATAAACTTAGATCTTAGAGGCATTTAGCCTCACTCTCTCTTTTGCAGATGAAGTTAAGGAACTGAGTCAAGGCCATCTAGGTAGAAAGAAGCAAAGGGAGGTTTTGAACCCAGGTCTTCTAATTCCAAACAATGTTTTGTGGGGGGGGGTCCCCACTATCTTTAATTTGAGGCCTGTCTTGAGCTGATTAAATGAGGAAATGCCTATCAATTAGGGAATGACTGAATAAGATGTGATATATGATTGTGGTCGAAAGATGAGCAGGATGTTTTCAGAAAAATCTGGATGAAGTTATATGATCTCATGCAAAGTGATGCATGCAAAACCAGGAAAACACTGTAAACAATAACAGCAATATGATGATCAATTGTGAATGTCACAACTATTCTCAGGAACACAATGATTGAAAAATGCTATCCACCTCCAGAGAAAGAACTGATGTCTGAATGCAGTTTGAAGCATATTTTGTAAAACTTTATTTTTCTTAGATTTTTTTTGGTAGTTTTTTTTTAATAATATGGCTAATAAAAATGTTTTGTATGATTGCACATGCTTAACTTATTTCAAATTGCCTGTATTTTCAGAGGGGGATAGACAACATTTCAGATTCAAAATTTTTCAAAGGGAATGTTAAAATTGTTTTTACATGCAATTGAAAAAAATATTTGAATTAAAAATTCTTATAATTGTAAATCCTTTTTTAATCTATAAAATGATTTATTTCCTCTTTGTTCATGCTTCTTCATTCAATTTCTTTTTTTGTCTTTTAATTTAATTATTATTATCATTATTGAAGCTTTTTATTTACAAAATTATATTTACAAAATTAATTTTTCCAACATTGACCCTTGCATAACCTTTTGTTGCAAATTTTCTCCTCCTTCCCCCCATCCCCTCCTCTAGCTGGCAGGTAGTCCAATACATGTTAAATATGTTGAAATACATGTTAGATCCAATAGATGTATACATATCTATATAGTTATCTTGTTGCACAAGAAAAATCAGATCAAGAAGGAAGAAAAATAAAAACTGAGAAAGAAAACAATACAAGCAAATAACAACACAGAGAGTGAGAATGCTATGTTGTGTTCTACACTCTGTTCCCACAGTTTTCTCTCTGGGTGTAGATGGTTCTCTTCATCATTGAACAAGTGGAACTGGTTTGAATCATATCAATGTTAAAGAGAGAGCCACTTCTATCAGAAGTGATCATTGTATAATCTTGTTGTTGATGTATATAATGATCTCCTGGTTCTGCTCATTTCACTTAGCATCCATTCATGTAGGACTCTCCAGGCCTCTCTGAAATCATCCTGCTGATCGTTTCTTATAGAACAATAATATTCCATAACATTCATATACCACAATTTATTCAGCCATTCTCCATTTGATGGGCATCCATTCAGTTTCCAGTTTCTAGTTACTATAAAAAGGGCTGCCACAAACATTTTTGCACATGTAGGTCCCTTTCCCTCCTTTAAGATCTCTTTGGGATATAAGCCCAGTAGAAACACTGCTGGATCAAAGGGTATGCACAGTTTGATAACTTTTTGAGCATAGTTCCAAACTGCTCTCCAGAATGGTTGGATCTGTTCACAGTTCCACCAATAATGTATTAATGTCTCAGTTTTCCCACATTCTCTCCAACATTGGTAATTAGAGTTTCCTGTCATCTTAGCCAATCTGACAGACGTGTAGTGGTATCTCAGAGTTGTCTTAATTTGAATTTCTCTGATCAATAGTGATTTGGAGAAACCTTTTCATGTGGCTATAAATAGTTTTGATTACTACATCTCAAAATTGTCTGTTCATATCCTTTGACCATTTATCAATTGGTGAATGGCTTGAACTATTATAAATTTGAGTCAGTTCTCTATATAATTTAGAAATGAGGCCTTTATCAGAATCTTTGAATGTAAAAATGTTTTCCCAGTTTATTGCTTCCCTTCTAATTTTGTCTGCATTAGTTTTGTTTGTATAAAAACTTTTTAACTTAATATAATCAAAATTATCTATTTTATGATCAATAATGATCTCTAGTTTTTTGGTCACAAATTCCTTCCTCCTCCACAAATCTGAGAGGCAAACTATCCTATATTCTTCTAATTTGTTTATAGTATCATTTTTTATGTCTAGATCATGAATCCATTTTGACCTTATCTTGGTATACGATGTTAGATGTGAATCTGTGCCTACTATCTGCCATACTAGTTTCTAATTTTCCCAGCAATTTTTGTCAAATAGTAAATTCTTATCCCAAAATCTGGGGCCTTTGGGTTTGCCAAATACTAGATTGTTATAGTCATTGGCTATTTTGTTCTGTGAACCTAACCTATTCCACTGATCAACTTCTCTGTTTCTTAGCCAGTACCAAATGGTTTTAATGACCGCTTTTATAATATAGTTTTAGATCTGGTACAGCTAGGCCACCTTCATTTGTTTTTCTTTTCATTAATTCCTTTAAAATTCTTGACCTTTTATTTTTCCAGATGAATTTTGTTGTTATTTTTCCTAGTTCAGTAAAATAGTTTCTTGGGAATTTGATATAGCACTAAATAAATAAATTAGTTTAGGGAGTATTGTCATCTTTATTATATTTGCTCAACCTATTCACAAGTATTTGATATTTTTCCAATTGCTTAGATCTGACTTTATTTGTGTGAAAAGAGTTTTGTAGTTTTGCTTATAAAGTTCCTCACTTTACCTTGGCAGAAAATTCTCAAATATTTAATATTATCAATAGTTAATTTAAATGGAATTTCTCTTTGTATCTCTTGCTGTTGGATTTTGTTAGTGATGTATAAGAATGCTGATGATTTATGTGGATTTATTTTGTATCCTGCAACTTTGCTAAAGTTGTGGATTATTTCTAATAGCTTTTTAATTGATTCTCTGGGGTTCTCTAAGTATACCATCATGTCATCTGCAAAGAGTAATAATTTGATTTCCTCATTACCTACTCTAATTCCTTTAATCCCTTTTTCTTCTCATATTGACAAGGCTATCATTTCTAATACAATATTGAATAGCAATGGTGATAGTGGGCAACCTTGTTTCACTTCTGATCTTACTGGGAATGGTTCTAGTTTGTCCCCATTACATATGATGCTTGTTAATGGTTTTTAAATACTATTTTAAGGAAAAGTCCATTTATTCCTGTATCTCTAGTGTTTTTCTTAGGAATGGGTGTTGGATCTTATCAAATGCTTTTTCTGCATCTATTGAGATAATCATGTGTTTTTTGTTAATTTGTTTATTGATATAATCAATTATGCTAATAGTTTTCCTAATATTGAACCAGCCCTGCATTTCTGGTATAAATCCTACTTGGTCATGGTATATTATCCTAGGGATGCTTATCTGTAATCTCTTTGCTAATATTTTATTTAAGATTTTTTTGCATAAATATTCATTAGGGAGATGGTCTATAATTTTCTTTCTGTTTTCATTTTACCAGGTTTAGGTATCAATAGCATGTCTGTGTCATAAAAGAAATTTGTTAGAAGTCCTTCATTCCCTATTTTTTCAAATAGTTTACACAGTATTGTAGTTAATTGTTTTTTAAATGTTTGGTAGAATTCACATGTAAATCCATATGGTCCTGGGAATTTTTTCTTAGGGAGTTGATTAATAGTTTGTTTTATTTCTTTTTCTAAAATGGGACTATTTAAGTAATTTATTTCCTCTTCTGTTAATCTGCACAATCTATATTTTTGTAGATATTCCTCTATTTCACTTAGGTTGTCAAATGTATTGGCAAAAAGTTGGGCAAAATAACTCCTGATAATTGCTCTAGTTTCCTCTTCTTTGGTGGATAGTTCTCCTTTTTTATTTTTAAGACTAACAATTTGATTTTCCTCTTTCCTTTTTCTAATCAAATTTACCAAAGGTTTATCTATTTTGTTGGTTTTTTCATAAAACCAAATCTTAGTTTTATTTATTAATTCAATAGTTTTTTAGTTTCAATTTTATTGCTCTCCTTTTATTTTTAGAATTTCAAGTTTGGTATTTGATTGGGGGTTTTTAATTTGTTCTTTTTCTGGCTTTTTAAATTGCAAGCTCAATTTATTGATCTTTCCCTATTTTATGCAAGTAAGTATCTAGAGATATAAAATTTCCCTTTATTACCACTTTGGCTGTATCCCACACATTTTGGTGTGTCGTCTCATTATTGTCATTCTTTTGGATGACATTATTGATTGTGTCTATGATTTGCTGTTTCACCCATTCATTCTTTAGGATGAGATTATTTAGTTTCCAATTTCTTTTTGGTTTATTTTCCCCTGGCCCTTTATTGAATGCAATTTTTATTGCATCATGATCTGAAAAAAATGCATTTACTATTTCTGCCTTTCTGCATTTGATTTTGAAGTCTTTATGTTCTAATATATGGTCAATTTTTACATAGGTTCCATGAATTATTGAGAAGACAGTGTACTGTTTTCTGTCTCCATTCAATTTTCTCCAAAGATCTATCCTATCTAGTTTTTCTAGTATTCTATTTACCTCTTTAACTTATTTCTTGTTTATTTTGTGGTTTGATTTATCTAGTTCTAAGAGAGCAAAGTTGAGATCTCCCACTATTATAGTTTTGCTGTCTATTTCTTCTTGCAACTCTCAAGTTCTCTTTTAGGAATTTAGATGCTACACCACTTGGTGCATATGTTTAATACTTATATTGCTTCATTATCTATGGTACCCTTTAGCAAGATATAGTTTTCTTCCTTATCTCTTTTAATTAGATCAATTTTTGCTTTTGTTTGATCTGAGATCAGAATGGCTACCCCTGCTTTTTTTTTTTTTTCTTCACCTGAAGCATAATAGATTCTGCTCCAGCCTTTTACCTTTACTCTGCATGTATCTCTCTGCTTTAAATGTGTTTCTTGTAAACTTTTAATCCAGTCTGCTATCAGCTTACGTTTTATGGAAGAGTTCACCCCAGTCACATTTACACTTAAAACTACTAATTCTGTATTTCCTGCCATCTTATTAACCCCAAATTATCCTTTTCTCTTTCCTTTTCCCCTTTCCCTCCTCCCCAGTATTTTACTTATAAGTACTACTTGCCTCAAGCAATCCTTCCCCTTTAGAGAACCTCACCCTTTCTTATTCCTTTCCCCTACTATTTATCTTTTCCTTTCTATTTACCCCACCTCTTCCCTTTTCCCCTTTCCCCTTCCATTTTTTCTATAAGATGAAAGATGTTTATCAGTGAAACCAAATATATCTAATATTCTTTTTTGGGGCCAAATCTGATGACAGCAAGATTCACACAATTTTCATCACCCTTCTTTCTTTCCCTCAGTTATAGTATATTTTCTTTGCCTCTTCCTGAGATGTCATTTCCCTCATTTTATCTCCACTCTCCCCTTTTTTTCCTGTTACAATCCCCTTTCCATCTCTGGTTTCTTTTTTATATCATAGCAATAAAATCAGATTATTATGTACTTTCAATGTATACACATAATAGAAATACAGTTCTCAAGAGTTTTTTTTTTTTCTTTTTACCTTTTTATGCTTCTCTCAAGTTCTATATTTGGAGGACAAATTTTTTGTTTAGCTCTGGTCTTTTCATCAAAAATAAATAAATTCACCAGTTTCATTGAATGCCCTTCTTCTTCCCTGAAAGAAAATGCTCAGTTTAGCAGGGTAATTTATTCTTGGCTGCATTCCAAGTTCCTTTGCCTTTCAGAATATCAGATTCCAGATCCTTGATTCCTTTAAAGTGGAAGTTGCTAGGTCTTGAATAATCCTTATAGTGGCTCCTCCATATTTGAATTGTTTCTTTCTAGCTGCTAGTAATATTTTTTCCTTTGTCTGATAGTTCCCAAATTTAGCCATGCTATTCCTTGGGGTTTTAATTTTGGGGTCTCTTTCAGGAGGTGTTCAGTGAATTCTTTCAATAGTCATTTTACTTTCTGTTTCTATGATATGCAGGCAGTTATTTTTGATGATTTCCTGAAAGATATTGTCTAAACTCTTTTTTTCATCATTTTTCAGTGAATATTAGATTATCTCTTCTAAATCTATTTTCCAGGTCAGTTGTTTTCCAAATTAGGTATTTTACATTTTTTTCTATTTTTTCTATTTTTTTTTTTTTTGACTTATTCTTGTGGTCTCATTGAGCTATTCATTTCCATTTGTTCAACTCTGAATCTTAGTGAGTTATTTTCTTCCTTTACTTTTTTTTTTAAACTTCTTTTTGTATTTGTCTAATTGAATTTTTAAGTGAGTTGTTTTGTTATATGGAATTTTTTTTCCATTTAACAAATTCTGTTTACAGTTATTTTCTTTTTCTGTTTCACAAATTCTGTTTTTTCTGGAAGTTGCTTTCTTTTTCCATTTTTTCAAATTTATCTTTTAATGAGTTATATGCTTTTTCCATTTCACTAAGTCTATTTTGTAATGAATTTTCTTCAGTAGTTTCTGTTCTGTTGAAAATTTTTCATTTCATTTTCCCATTTTTCTTCTAGCTCTCTTTTAAGATCCTTTTAAATTTCTTCTAGAAGAGCCTTGTGGGATGGGGACAAGACTTTTTGGGGCTTCATCTGGAGACAACTGCTTTTAGTATCCTCAGGGTTTGAAATCTGTTCTCTTTCACCAAAAAAGCTGTCAATTGTTAGAGTGCTCTTTACTTTTTTACTCTTTTTTTTTTTTTTTTTTTTAAGTTAAGGTCTGCTTTAGGTGTAGTTTTCCAAGCAGCTGCAGCTGCACTGGGTCAGTGCTGATTTATTCCTGGAGCTGGGTAGGTGTGGCCAGGTTCAATGAGATTCTGGCATTTTGGGGTTCACTATTGACCTTTTGTGTTTTTGTTGGGTATTTTATAACTTCTACTGACTTGCAACCAGAGCAGAGTGGCCAACTCTGCTGTAGATTCCTGTGGATTCCTCTCCCTACCTTCTTTGCCACACAGAGTCAGCAACTCTCTAGGACTCTGAGCTATCTGTGCTGGCATTTGTGGCCAGCTATTTGTGTTAGGCTGCCTCCCTCCCGTTTGGATTCAAACAGACCTTTTCTGGACTATTTCCTCCTGTAGATTCTCTGCCACGTGGATTCTGCACTACCATCCTGAGACTGCACTATCCTGGGACTCTGTATTGTCTATGCTGGTGTTTATATTCAGCTGCTTGCACTGGCTGCCTCTCTCCTTTTTCTAATTGAAATAGATCTTTTCTGGCGATCCTTGAAATTATCTTCTGCTGATAATTTATTGCACTCCCAATATTTGTGGATTCTGCTGGTCCAGAACTAATTCAGAGGCTGGGTTTCATAATTAGTGTGAGGGTTGTAGAGAAGATCAGAGAGAAACGTGTGTGTTGTCTCTGCCATCTTGGCTCTGCCCCTGGAAGTCCCATAATTGTAAATCCTAATATGCTACCTGATCTAACTGCTTCACAAAGGTATCATAAAGAAAGTGATTTCTAAACTGTAAAATTCTATACAAGCATTGTAAGAAGCATAAAAAAGTATACATTTCCTCCTGCTGGGCACTGTCCCACTACATGTCCACTGAGGAAAGTCTCCTAGAGAACAGGCCAGCAATCCTCCATCTGCTCCAGTGCAACCACTCCTTTCTATACCAACACAAAACACCTGCAACTTTCTTTGGCCAGAGCAGTGTTGCTGCTGGGATGTGGAGAACCTCCATTGCAAAGAACAACTCTTCCTTTGATATTAGACTTCACAGCTTCTGTTACACCTGTCCTTTGAGGTCAAAAGAAGGGTTCCCTTTCCTCAATATGAACATTCTCACACTAGTCATACTCTCAACATTCCAATGACTTCAAACTCTTATTTTTATAGTATTTAAAAATACTTTTATTAGTAGTAATATTTTTAACAATAGCTTTTTGTTTGCAAAATGTATGAAAAGATTGTTTTCAACATTCACTCTCACAAAATCTTTTGTTCCAAGTTTATCTTCCTCCTTCCCTCCCTCCCCTAGACAACAAATAATCTAATATATGTTAAACTTGTGCAATTTCCACAATTATGCTCCACAATAAAAATCAGATCAAAAAGAAAATAAATGAGAAAGAAAACAAAATTCAAGCAAACAACAATAAAAAATGTTAAAATACTATGTTGTGATCCACATTAAGTCCCCATGGTACTCTTTTTGGGTGCAGATGGTTCTCTCTATCATAAGTCTATTTTAATTGACCTCAGTTACTTCATTGTTATAGAGTCACATGACTTTGAACTCTTGTAGAATTTATCCAAACCCAGTCTTCAACCCTCCCACTGCAAAATTTCATCCTAATTCCACCCAAATTTTTCACTACCCTCTGAAATAGCAGTTTCAAAGATAACAAAATCCCCTTTATCTCAAATTGATTCTTTTCCCACTCCTTTCATTTACTAGTTTTTATTGAAACCTGGTTACTCCTTGTTGATACAGCTTCCTTGGCTTCGTTTCTTTAGTATTGGCCACATCATTGCTCATTCTCCTTGGCTCACTGGTCAAGGTGAGGGTGTCAGAATATTCTTTATTCTCCATTTCTTCTTCCCTGTTCTCTCCCTTCTTTCATTGATCAGTAATCTCTTTTTCTTTGAGATTCATTCTATTAATATTAACCACTCAATCAAAATCCTGACAAGCTGTTTTCTATAGATCTATTCCCTTTTCTTCTTCAATGAGTTTGATGACTGATTTACAATTTTTCTTTTCTGACCAACTCCTGCTCTCATACTAGGGATCTTCAGTGTAAAATACTGATTATTCCTTAAAAACCCTAAACATTCAGTTCCTCAACTACTCACCTCCCATGAGCTATTTCTCCACCTTACTTCAGCCACACAAAAAACTGGCCACATCCTTAATCTTGCTGTCATCAGCAAGTGGACCATTTTCATATTCAAGAATTTCAAAATATTTGTATACTACCATAATCTTTTCATTTTTCATCTCCTTCTCTGCCTTCCCTTATAAAATCCTATTTTTAAAATACATAAAAAGATAGTTTTAAAGATTCTTTTTGTAAGATTTTGTGTTCCAGATTTTTCTCCCTTTTCCAGAACAGCAAGCAATCTGATGTAGGTTAAACATTTGCTATCTTTTAAACATATATCCATATTTTTCATGTACAAGAAAAATCAGATCCAAAGCAAAAAAAGGAAGAAAAACAAAGAAACAAATATAAAGGTAAAAATACTATGCTTCAATCCATATTTACTCTTCGTTCTCTTTCTGGATACAAATGGCATTTTCCATCCCAAGTCTATTGGAATTATTTTGAATTACTGCATTGTTGAGAATAGCCAAGCCCATCACAGTTAATTATTACATAATCTTGTTACTGTGTACAATGTTTTCTTGGTTCTGTTCACTTCACTCAGCATCAGTTAATGCAAGTCTTTTTAGGCTTTTCTGAAATCAGCCTGCTCATCATTTCTTATAGAACAATAATATTCCATTATCTTCATATTCTGTAACTTTTCCAGCCATTACCCAGCTGATGGGCATCCAGTCAATTTTCAGTTACTTGCCACTATTAAAAAGGTCTGCTACAAATATTTTTGCACATGTGGGCCCTTTGAACTTTTTTTATTATCTCTTTGTGATAGTGAGACTGCTGGATCAAATATATAATCCCAATCTTCATTGGCACCATCTTCTTTCGATCCTTTGAACCCTCATTTCTCTTTCAGCCCATATTCCCTGTACTTGATACTTTCTTCTTTTCTTTTCATTTTGACTCCTTGGTGAACCAATTTAACTTTCCTCTGTCCTTTTTTCTTGAATCTTTGGTTCCCTTATCAAATCATTATTACATCCAGCCAAACTTCTGCTGTGCATCAGTCCCATCATTTATTATCTTTGCTCCTATACATGTGTTACTAAATGAAAGTGGGAAAAAAATCATGCAATCATTATGAATGGGCCCACTACAAATTTACATCATACAACCTCTATTGGTCCCTCACTGCTGCTAGGCAATCCTACACTATCCCTTTTTTTTTTTTTTTTTTTTTTAAAATCAACTCATTATCCCACTTTCCACAGAGATTCTTCCAAACTTTTTCATCCCTCCTGAAACTTCCCATGGTTTCTTCTCCCCTCTTTCAATCTCATGTTTTATAGAAGAAATGTAAGCCATTCATGATGAGTGCCTTGTTCTTATTCTTCATTTTGGTTTTACCCAACCTCACCTTATGAAGTGGCTTTACTCCTTACCAAGGCTGACTTCTCTGCTTGTTCAAAGAATCCCATTCTATCCTGTCTCCTCGAACAGATTGTCCTCTCTATCATCCCCACTCTTTCATTTATATTCAATCTCTATCTTTCCTGACTCTTCCTACTTTATACAAACATAACCACATGTCTCCTATCCAGAAAAACCTCTCACTTGATCCTTCAATTCCTGCTATTATCCCATATCTTTTCTGCCCTTGTAGCTAAACTTCTCCAAAAGACCTTCTACAATAAGTGTTTCTACTTTCTCTCCTTTCTACTTTCTTCTCCAATCTGTTTTCTTTGCAGTCTGTCTTCCTCTTTTATCATTCTACAAAAACTGCTCTTTCCCAAAATTATCGATGCTAATTGCCAACTCTAATGGGCTTCTTTCTTAATTCTCATTCTTATTGACTTTTCTGCAACCTTTGTGACACTGTTAATCATTCCTCATTGATATTCTCTGTTTTCTACATTTTTAGGACACTGTTCTTTTCTGGTTCTTTTACTCATCTGACCATTCCTTTTGTTTCCTTTCCCAGATCCTTCTCCAGGTCAAGCTATTAGTATTCCTTGGGGGTTCTATTTTGGACCCTCTTCTATTCTATTTCATTTGATGAGCTCATCAAGTCCCATGGATTTAATTACCATTTCTACAGTAATTTTAAAAAAATCTAACTTTCCTACCCCAATCTTTCTGCTTATCTCTAATCTCACATTTCCAATTGCATGTCAGGTATTTCTAATCAGATATATAATAGTTAGCTTAAATTCAATATGTCCCCAATGGAACTCATTATCTTTCACTGTAAACACAGGTGCCTCCTCCTTCACCTTCCCTATTGCTAAGTAGAGAGTAACTTTTTTTCAAGTCCCAGTTTCACCACAGAGGAGTCATCCTGGATTCCTCACTATTTCTCATACTCTACTTCCCCCATAACCAACCTGTTGGCAAGGCTGCCAAGGCTTATTGATTTCAGTTTTGCAGCAACTTTCAAAACTTTTCTTTTCTCTCTTCTGATACTGCTGCCACCCTGGTGTGGATCTTCATCATCTAATGCCTGGAATATTGCAATATCTTGCTGGTGGGTCTACCTACAAATCTCTCCACCCTCCAATCCTAAAGTGAAAATCTGACTATATCACCACCTGCTACATGTTGGCAGTGAAGCCTCCAGTGAATGACTGAATCATCCGGGTTTGTTTGTAGAAACTGAGAGCTTTATGATAACAATTCAGAACCAGGTGATCCTCACCAAAAATTATCAAAAGGTTATTTGTAAGGACCTTAGACTTAGTTACCAGTGTAGATGATACAAAGAAACAATGGAAGCCATATAACACATTGTTATAGGCTAGAAAATCTTAGCACTTGATACATACCTAGTAAGACAGGATCTGAAGATAAGAATTATGAACTGACAGGCAAGACAAACCTCTCATTTGCTAAAATACAGATTTTAAAATATCTTGGAGAATTCAGTCAATATATTGTACTGAAGTGGCCCAGAATCATAAACTGAATTTTTGTTCACTACCGCTTGGACATAATATTAGTCCATAGAAACTTAAGAACAATATTTTCAATATGTCACCAAACCAAATCCAAGCTATATCACATAAATAAATAAATAAATAAACAAACAAACAAACAAATAAATAAATAAATAAGTAAGTAAGTAAGTAAATGAATAAATAAAATATATAAAGAAAAATCAAAAATCATATGGGGACCAAGGTGAAGCACATATGATTCCTGTTGTCCTGTTTGTTTACTGTAGTAGTAAAGACGTATGAGATGTTTCAGAGGATATCTGCCTCTGGTGTGAGGACTTGTTTGAATTCTTTTTCAGGGCTGTTCATCCATATTTGATGTCCCCCTTTCACCCATCTCTCAACTGTATCTCCAAGAAGCTGTAGCACACACAGCTAAAAACCCATCTTGGCAGATGGGCTAAATTAGACTGAGAGTAATTGCTGAGCCTTCAACTCATCAGTGAGTTAAAAATGGTCTACCCCAAGCATGTGAAGAGTTCCCTTGATAGAATGGGTGAATGAGAGCAATGTGTTTTAATGATCAAGAAAATAGTTGAAGCAGGTACTGTGGAGTGCTTAGAGCTTGGTCAGACATTGAAGATACTCAAGTTTGTTCATTATATTTCAAGCCATCGTGAGTCATCTTTTCTTTTTTCTTTCTTTCTTTTTTTTAATAATAGCTTTTTATTTTCAAAACACATGCAAAAAAGTTTTTAACATTTACCTTTTTTTGAAGTGATTAATTTTTATTATAGCTTGTTATTTATAAGATATATGCATGGATAATTTTTCAGCATTGACAATTGCAAAACTTTTTTTAACATCCACCTTGCAAAAACACTGTCACAAATTTTTTTTCTTCCTTTCCCCCACTTCCTCCCCTAGAACCAAACAATCCAATATATTTTAAACATGTACAATTCTTCTATACATATTTTCTGCATTTATCATGCTGCACAAGAAAAATCAGATCAAAAAGGAAAAAAATGAGAAAGAAAAGAAAAAGCAAGCAAGCAAACAACAACAAAAAAGTGAAAATGCTATGTTGTGATCCACACTCAGTCCCTATAACCCTCTTTTTGGATGCAGATGGCTCTCTCCTCCACAAGTCTATTAGAATTGGCCTGAATCACCTCATTTTTGAAAAGACGATATCCATCAGAATTGATCATCACATAATTTTGTTACTGTGTTTAATGTTCTCTTGGTTCTATTCATTTCATTCAGCATCAATCATGTAAGTATCTCCAGGTCTTTCTGAAATTATCTGCTGATCATTTTTTATAGAATAATAATATTCTATAACATTCATATACCATAATTTATTCAGCTATTTTCCAACTGATGGGCATCCGCCCAGTTCCCATTTCCTTGACACTACAAAAAGGGCTGCCACAAGCATTTTTACCCATATGGGTCCCTTTTCCTCCTTTATGATCTTTTTGGGATACAAGACCAGTAGAGACAATGCTGGATCAAAGGATATGCACAGTTTGATAGCCTTTTGGGCATAATTCCAAATTTCTCTCCAGAATGATTGGATCAGATTGGTTCAACCCCACCAACAATGTGTTAGTGTCCCAGTTTTCCCACATTCCCTCCAAAATTCATCATTATCTTTTTCTGCCATCTTAACCAGTTTGAGGGGCAACACTAGTCATCTTGACCTTCATCTTGTCACTGAACTTCCTGATGATAGCCTCAGAGAGGCTGATATTTTGTGCAACTGCCTTACTTAAATCAAATCCACTTGCAAGTCAAAACATCACCTATTTGTGATGTCATTCATTTCTTTGAAAACAAAAGACAAGCAACAACAACAACAGGAATAGTACCATGAAGGCTTTCAGTGAACCTTGGGAGGATAATTTTATATCCCAATACTTTCACTCAACTACAAAAAGGAGGTATAATATCTATCTGGATAAGAGTTCATAGAACATCAAACCTAAAAGAATACTAATAAGTAATTTTTCCCACCACCATTTTAATCTGAACCTTATCAAAAATTTGAAAAGAAAGATAAAATGATGCTGGTGATGATTCTAATTCCTTTGCTGCAGATTTGTGACAAATACCATATTGACCATTTCTTCTGTTTTGCCATATCTTTCTCACCCTCTTCATCTTCATTGGGTAGCATTTTCCCCCTCTCCTTGAGTTAGCATTAGGCAAAATTGGAAAAATAGGCAAAGTTCTCTTTCCAAGATGACCCAATTCATTTTTAAAAATATTATAACCTTTTGGAAAGGCACTGGAACTTATTAGAGAGAACATTGTTATATGAGGAGCTAGGTTCAAATTCCAATTTTGCTACTGATCCGCTGATGAAATCTTCAAG
Organism: Sminthopsis crassicaudata; assembly: GCF_048593235.1. NCBI lineage: Eukaryota > Metazoa > Chordata > Mammalia > Dasyuromorphia > Dasyuridae > Sminthopsis > Sminthopsis crassicaudata. Next base: position 274,936,744 of record NC_133620.1, read on the forward strand.
GATATACTTGATGATCCATTGTGGGGAAGTTGCAAAGGGGATTCTTGTTCAGGCATGGGTTCCATGAGATGACGTCTAAGATTCCTTCCAATCAAGATTCTCTATTTCCATGATTCTGTGCAAGTTACTTTTCCTCTGTGTTTTAAATTTTTCAACCAAAAAACAATGTAATTGGACTAGATGGTTTTTGAGGTTTCTGATCACTCTAGTTTTATGTCCTTTTAATCAGGAGAATGCTCCCAGCACTGCATTTTATTCCTTTTCTATTTTTAAAATGTCTAGTATTCTCATATTCCCTTCTGTTTCTCTCTAAGAATGCATTCTCTGTAGAAAATAAAAAAGTCTAATATCAGTCATTTACATTTTAGTGTGAATCTCAGCTATCTTATGGGCTTTTCTCAGGGACTTCCAGAATTTTCAAGTTGGAAGGTACCTCTTCCCATACCTGAATTTCTTCTATAACATAGCTGACAAGTTGTCATCCAAAGTTTCCTTAGAGGAGGGGATACTTACCACTTCCTAAGGTAGCTCATTTCATCTTTACAGAAATGAAAGACTTGACCTTTATTGAAGGAATTTTAGATCAGATGGAAGGGGTGCTTTTTAATGTTTGTAATGGGGTGTCAGGTGGGAAAGATTTAAGGAAGAAAAGAAATCTGTCCTAGAAATCACATACCTTCTCCCTGAAGATGATTCCAGTTTTTGCATGTGTGTATACATGGGCACATACACAAATAAAAAGAGATACTAATATTAATAAATATACTAATAACTCACATTTATATAAGGCTTTAACATTTATAAAGCAATTTTATCACCACAAGTATGATTATCCCCATTTTACAAGGATGATAGTTGAAGAAGGGGAAGTACTAGGAGATGCCCATAAATTAGTCTGTGTCAGAGACAGGCTTCATTCCAGGTTACCTCAGTTCATGCTTGCCTCTTTTCTGTTCCACCCACTGGGGCTCATTGAACAATGCACTCTGACACGTGAAACTATTTTTGCTCTGTTGTGTCCTGTCTGTTTCTGGATCTCTTTCTCTTCAAAGCTAAAGCAAGCAAGGAAAAAATTAATCCAAACTGGCTCTTTTCTCTCCTTGAAGCTGAATAACAAGTTTGACTGATTTTCCTTTTACTCCATATTTAGATTTCATCCATCCTGGAGGTTCTTAACTTTGAGGAGATCATGGACCCCATTGGCAGTCTGGTGATGCCTCTGAACTCTTTTTTCAGAATACAGTTTTCCCTTCCACATCATAGGGGTTAAGGGTACAATGCTCCTATATTCTGAAAAAACCTGCAGAAAATGTTTTTGGCCCTTCTTTTGTATCAGAAAGTAAATCTGTTTTTTTTTTTCTTTTTCTTATATGGGGCATACAGTATCAAAAGATAAAATGTTTTGTATTCTATAATATTATACATATGTTTTATGTATTTTTGAGTTTCTAAACTTTTTCTGTGTCATGTGCAGCTTTCACAGAACTCTCCCCCCCCAATTCCCATTTAATTGCTTATGCCAACATATCAAAACTGTAATGGGGAAAGTCATGATATGGAAGGGATAACTAGTTTTTTAAAATATATAAGATAAAATATGTAGGAGTTACTAAGGAAACTTATTGAAATGGTTATCACATTATTTTTTATTAAAACTTTTTATTTTCAAAACATATGCATGGATAATTTTTCAACATTGACCCTTGCAAAACCTTGTCTTCCAAAATTTTCCCTCTTTCCCCCCCACCCTCCCCTAGATGGCAAGTAATCCAATGTATGTTATATAGGTTAAATTATACAGGTTAAAACATGTTAAATCCAATATATGTAAACATATTTATACAATTATTGTACAAGAAAAATCAGATCAAAAAGGAAAAAAAATGAGAAAGAAAACAAAGTGCAAGCTAACAACAACAAAAAGAGTGAAAATACTATGTTGTGATCCACCCTCATTTCCCACAGTCCTTTCTCTGGGTATCACATTATTTTTTAAAATTTATCTATTAATTTTCAATATTTACTTTTATAATATTTTCATTTCAACTTTTTCTCCCTCCCTTTGTCTCTTTCCTTCTCCCTCTTTCCCTCCCCCTCCCCAAGATGACAATCAATTTAATATAGGTTATACATGTACAATAATATTAAATATATTTCTATATAAGTTATGTTATATCACATTATTTTATTTTAATTCATAAGTTCTATCACAAGAACTCCTTAGTCTAAGGTAAAAGTATTCTTCCTCATGTGTACCACAAACTTAGTGTGGCAGGGACATTTCTCATTGTGTAAGACTATGGAATATACTATTCAAGGTCTCAGTGAAATGATAATGGTGATAAGGCACAAAATCATCTCATAGAATCAATTGAAGACATAAGGGGTGTTTAACCTGGAGAAGATTTCAAGGAGAAGACTCATGCAATAACATTTTACAAGAGAAGATGATCTAGGAGGGTTAAGTAACATTCAAAAATACAATTCTGAAGACCCAAAGAGAAACAATTCTGATCAAAAAGAAGCACTCTTTTTGTCTGTGGCCACACAAGGAACTCATCAATCAAATTGGATTTTCTAAAGAAATTTATAGAAAACAAGAGCAAGGGTATGTGATACATTATGAAGATAGAAGAGCTTTGAAGAATATTGTCAAGCAAGGTAGGGCTCAGAATGAATTGAGACAGGCTGGCAAAGATAAGGAATATAAAAATAATTAGGTTTTTTTTTTTTTAAAAGATATACTGAGGAAATGGAAACTATTGTGTAGTGCATAAAGAACTAGCTTAAGAGTGAAGAAGACCTCGATCTTCAAGTGCTGGAACTCTGTCTTCCCAGAAATCAGCTGGAGTCAGGATCACTAATCTTTATTCTTTGTTCTTGATCTTTTACAGCCAATATCAGGGGGTTAGGCTTAGCAATCTCACAACACCTTCCCCCCTCAAACGCCAGGAGAGACTGAGTCAGCTTCTGCATCTCAATTCCTCTTCCTCCTCCTACTCCTCCCACACACGTCACTTCCCCCTCTTTGTCCCACCAATCAAGTCAGCACAGAACAGCTGGGGAGGGTCAACCTTCAAACAAGTTAATTGGGAACGGTCCAATTGGCAATTAGTCTCACGTGCTTCATTATCCAAGTGCATTGCTCAGTTCTAGCCCTTTACATTCAAGTCTTGCCTCTGATACATATCAACCTCAGGTGAATCACATAACTTTTTAATTCTTCAAGCAACTCTCTAAGGTTATAAATGGCAGAGCAGGGGTGGACCTGCATTAGTTTTGTCAAGTGGGAGTTTCCTAGATCAATGAAATCACAAACTCAGCCCTTATTTCTAAACTGAGGAAAAAAGAAGGATCAAGAAGGGATGAGACTGGCTGGGGCAGGATAGGACAATAATAACGCAGTGGAAGGAGAATGCTAAGCTGCTTAATTTTCTTTGAATAAGGAAAAAAAAAACCAGAACAAAAATAGCTAGTAGATATTGAAGACCCAAAAGAAATGAGAAGATGGTAAGAGAGCATCCAGCTTCCCTTAGTGAATTTCAAGCCACCTGCCTCCAGGCAACTGGATCCTTAGGTATGAAGACAACTAGTGGATATGATTTATTGCTACCATCAAAGATATCTGAAAAATCATGAAGAACAGGAGATGAATAGCAGGCCTGGAGGTAGAAAACTATTGCCATAATTTTCAGAAAAAGAAATAAGAATAGAATCCACAAATGAGTCTCCATTCTTGGCAAAATTTTAGAATAGATTATTCCATGGATGATTGGTGAACACTTAGAAAGGAAATGATTGGGGTAACTTGCTAAAGTCTTTAGCAAGAACAGATCAGTTAATACTAATTGCATTTTTTTTGGATGGAGTTTGTTACTGTTGTTCAATCATTCCAGTCCTATTTGACTCTTCATGAACCCATTTAAGGTTTTCTTAGCAAAGATACTGTTTGCTATTTCTTTTTCCAACTCACTTAAAGATGAGGAAACGGGTTTTTGTACTGTTAAATGATTTGTTCAGGATCACAAAGCTAGTCAGATTTGAACTCGGGATGATGAGTCACCTACCTTCTTCAGTGTTGGTGTTACCAAACCAATACATCTGGGGAGTAGTCAATATAGAGTTTTTCTACATTTGAATAAAATGTTTGCTGATGTTTCTCATGGATGAATGGGGAAGATTCAAGAAGTAAGTCATTAATGATTTGAGTTAACTTGGAAGAAAGTCTCTAGTACAGTGACTTTTTGTTATTTTACATTTTTTACTAATGAATTTGTTGGTCAATTGTCAAGTCATGTTCAAATCTTCATGACCCTGCAGACGATAGCAAGCTAATACTGCCTGTGGGGTTTTCTTGGCAAAATATTAGAGTGCTAGAGAGACTTACATGAACTGATGCTGAGTGAAATGAGCAGGACCAGGAGATCATTATGTACTTAAACAACAATACTATATAATGATCAATTCTGATGGACGTGGCCATCTTCAACAATGAGATGAACCAAATCAGTTCCATTTGTTCAATAATGAAGAAAGCCAGCTACACCAAGTGAAAGAACTCTGGGAAATGAGTGTGAACCACAACATAGCATTTCCAATCCCTCTGTTTTTGTCCGCCTGCATTTTTGGTTTCCTTCACAGGCTAATTTTACCTTATTTCTAAATCTGATTTTTCTTGTGCAGCAAAATAACTGGATGGATATGTATACATATATTGTATTTAACATATACTTTAACATACTTAACATGTATTGGTCTACCTGTCATCTGGGAGAGGAGGTGGGGGGAAGGAGGAGAAAAGTTGGAACAGAAGGTTTTGCAAGGGTCAATGCTAAAAAATTACCCACGCATATGTCTTGTAAATAAAAAGCTATAATAAAAAATATTAGAGTGGTTTGTCATTTCCTTCTTCAGGGGCTTAAGGCAAATGTTAAATGGATTAAGATTAAATGACTTGCCTAGGATCACTTAACTGGATTTGAACTCAGTTCTTCCTGATTCCAGACCCAATGCTCTATCCACTAAACCATTCCATATCTAATGATTTAGATAAAGGTGTGTTCTAGTATGCACATCAAATCTGACACTGAAACAAAACTAGAAAGGATAGCTAATGCACTTTCTAGAGTAAATATAAAGATATGAAATTTAAGAATAGATATAGGAGTGAATCTGATTTCATTGACATAGAGAGTCTTCCTGGATAAGGATATACTTTCTTCTTCTTCTTCTTCTTTTTTTTTTTTTAATTTTATTTATATATTTTTGACAGTATATATGCATGAGTAATTTTTTTTTTATATAACATTATCCCTTGTATTCATTTTTCCAAATTTTCCCCTCCCTCCCTCTATTCCTTCCCCTTGATGACAGGCAATCCCATACATTTTACATGTGTTACAGTATAACCTAGATACAATATATGTGTGTAAATACCATTTTCTTGTTGCACATTAAGTATTAGATTCCGAAGGTATAAGTAACCTGGGTAGATAGACAGTAGTGCTAACAATTTACATTCACTTCCCAGTGTTCCTTCTCTGGGTGTAGTTTATACTTTCTTCTAACTCAGGTCAGCACCTTGGAGAATTACCTAGAGTTGGGGCTCAAATGCAAATAGAAACTAGAGCACTTAACCTCCACAAAAATCCCTGCTTGAGTATATTGACTTAGAAACCTCATATTAACATTATTATCTCTTGCATTTTTCTTTTCTTTTCTTTTCTTCTTTTCTTTTCTTTTCTTTTCTTTTCTTTTCTTTTCTTTTCTTTTCTTTTCTTTTCTTTTCTTTTCTTTTCTTTTCTTTTCTTTTCTTTTCTTTTCTTTTCTTTTCTTTTCTTTTCTTTTCTTTTCTTTTCTTTTCTTTTCTTTTCTTTTCTTTTCTTTTCTTTTCTTTTCTTTTCTTTTCTTTTCTTTTCTTTTCTTTTCTTTTCTTTTCTTTTCTTTTCTTTTCTTTTCTTTTCTTTTTGAGGCAATTAGGGTTAAGTGACTTAGCCAAGATCATGCAGCTGCTAAGTATTGGAGCAAAATTTAAACACATCTTTTGACTCCAGGGGCAGTGCTCTATCTACTGTGTGACCAAACTATCGCATATTTACTTATTTATTTTTAAAAAAATATTTCCCAATTACATTTTAATCTGGTTCTGGCAACCCCTGGGAGGTCTCAGGGCTAGTATTTGACACTTTTGCCCTAGAGAACTGAGGGGTAAGACCAAAGTTACACAGCTACTAAGTATCAGAAATGGAATTAAACCAAAGCTTTTCTGGCTTTGAGGTCAACTCTTTATCTACTAGGCCATGTTGCTTTTCAAGATCAACTCATTAAATTTAATAAATAAATAAGCAAATGGGATAAATGTGAAGTGCTAGAGTTGAGTTAAACAATGTCTTCACGGGAAAGGGACCTGTATGTGCCAAAATGTTTGTGACAGCCCTTTTTGTAGTGGCTAGAAACTGGAAAATGAATGGATGTCCATCAATTGGAGAATGGTTGGGTAAATTATGGTATATGAATGTTATGGAATATTATTGTTCTGTAAGAAATGAGCACAGGATGAATACAGAGAAGCCTGGAGAGACTTACATCAACTGATGCTAAGTGAAATGAGCAGAACCAGAAGATCATTATACACTTCAACAACGATACTATATGAGGATGTATTCTAATGGAAGTGGATATCTTCAACATAGAGAAGAGCTAATCCAATTCCAATTGATCAATGATGGACAGAATCAGCTACATCCAGAAAAGGAACACTGGGAAATGAGTGTAAACTATTAGCATTTTTTTGTTTTTCTCCCCAGATTATTTTTACCTTCTGAATCTAATTCTTCCTGTACAACAAGAAATTCGTTTCTGCATACATATATTGTATCTAGGATATACTATAACATATCTAACATATATGGGACTGCCTGCCATCTAGGGCAGGGGGTGGAGGGAAGGAGGGGAAAATTTGGAACAGAAGTGAGTGTAAGGGATAATGTAAAAAATTACCCATGCATATGTACTGTCAAAAAAAAGTTATAATTATAAAATTACTTAAAAAACAAAAACCAAACCAAACCAAACCAAACAAACAAAAACAAAAAAACAAGTACAAGATAAGGCTAAACAGAAGTTTATCTGAAAAAAGATCTGAGGATTTTAGTGGTTAAACTAAAATTGACCTAAAGGGAAGTCTAATGTTTCAAGGTTCCCTATCCCTGAGAGGTAGAATAAGGTTATATTACCTCAGGAGGGTGATATCTTGACTTTCAAGTAAATTGGATTTAAGTGAGGCATAGCCATGCAAAATCACTCCCTCCTCCGGAGTCACCAGAGTCCAGTAGCAAAACATAGGTCATAATGACTGCCAATGGCCCTGGATATAGTGGAAGAACTTGTACTTTTTAAGTTCAGGTCTTTCCCAAGTCTCAGTGTGAGGCAACACCCAGTCAATCATTAAAGTCTAGGTAAGAATTGAGGCAAAAGATAACTATGTACTAGGGTTATATCCCAAAAAGATCTTAAAGGAGGGAAAGGGACCAACGTGCAAAAATGTTTGTGGCAGCCCTCTTTGTAGTGACAAAAAAATGGAAACTGAATGGATGCCCATCAATTGGAGAATGCCTGAATAAATTATGGTATATGAATGTTATGGAATATTATTGTTCTGTAAAAAATGACCAACAGGATGATTTCGGAGAGATCTGGAGAGACTTACATGAACTGATGCTAAGTAAAACGAGCTGAACCAGGAGATCATTGTACATTGATACAATGTGATGATCAATTCTGATGGACATGGTCTCTTCAACAATGAATTGATTCAGACCAGTTTCAATTGTTCAGTAATGAAGAGAGTCATTTACACTCAGAAAGAAGACTGTGGGAATTGAGTCTGGACCACAATATAGCATTTTCACTCTTCCTGATGTTGTTTGCTTACATCTTTGTTTTCCTTCTCAAGCCTTTTTTTTTTTTTTTTTCCTAGATCCAGTTTTTCTGGTGCCTCAAGATAACTGCATGGATATGTATACATATATTGGATTTAAAATATATTTTAATATGGAATACCTGCTATCGAGGGGAGGGGGTCGGAGGAAGGAGGGGAAAATTTGGAACAGAATGTTTTGCAAGGGTCAATTTTTTTTATAGTTTTTATTTATCAGATATATGCATAGGTAATTTTACAGCATTGACAATTGCCAAACCTTTTGTTCTAATTTTTCCCCTCCTTCTTCCCCCTGCCAAGATGGTAGGTTGACTAATACATGTTAAATATGCTAAAGTATAAATTAAATACAATATATGTATACATGTCCAAACAGTTGTTTTGCTGTATAAAAAGATTCGGACCTTGAAATAGTGTACAATTAGCCTGTGAAGGAAATCCAAAATGCAGGCAGACTAAAATAGAGGGATTGGGAATTCTGTGTAGTGGTCCATAGTCATCTCCCAGGGTTCTTTCGCTGGGTGTAGCTGGTTCAGTTCATTACTGCTCTATTAGAACTGATTTGGTTCATCTCATTGTTGAAGATGGCCACGCCCATCAGAATTGATCCTCATATAGTACTGTTGTTGAAGTATATAATGCTCTCCTGGTCTCATTTCACTTAGCATCAGTTCATGTAAGTCTCTCCAAGCCTCTCTTAAATCATCCTGTTGGTTGCAAGGGTCAATGTTGAAAAATTACCTATGCATATGTTTTGTAAATAAAAAGCTATAATAATAAAAAAAAGATAATTTAATATGGGATCAATTTGGGAGGTGAAGACCCTGAGAGTTTCTGACCAGAACAGAAATAATGGCTACTTACACTTACTCTGAGCCATTTTTGTGTGAGGTGATTATACTATGGTGATGGCAGAGTCAGAGGAGAGAAGTAGATGAAGTATTGAAGAGAAGTTGCAAAGGTAAAATTGGCAGTTTTTGGCAACACCTTGAATATAGGTGATGAGAGAAAATTGGTCTTCTCCTGTTACCTCTCCCTATCCCTTCTCCTTCCCTTTTTACTATTAGCCCTTGTTCTTCACTCTCTCTCCATCATATGGCCCACCTTGATTGTGAGATTGAAGTCCTGGGAGGACTATGTACAGATAAGCTGCATACAAGATACATAGGAAATAACTAATTGAAGGAAGGCATTAGAATTTTTTTTCCCCCTGAGGCTGGGGTTAAGTGACTTGCCCAGATTCACACAGCTAGGATGTGTTAAGTGTCTGAGATCAGATTTTAACTTGGGTCCTCCTGAATTCAGGGCTGGTGCTCTATCCACTGCAGCACCTAGCTGCCCCCCTCCCCAGCATTAGAATTAAGAAGGATTATGGAAAGCTTCCTGCAGAAAGAAGAATTTTTCTGGGACTTCAAGGAAGGAGGGAAAACCAGGAGACAGGAATAAGGAGGGAGAACAATCCAGGAGTAGGAGATAGTGAGAAAAAATGCCCAGAATCTGGAGAATATCTCATTTGTTGACCAATAAGGAGGCCAGTATAATTGAGCAGGTTCTCAGGTTCCTATTCCTCTGCAAATTCTCCTTCTCTGTCTCCACCCCAGGTGCCCATGGCGATGGCAGGGGATGGTCCAGGGCAGTATGCAAGAATACTAGGTATCCCTGGTCTGACTTACCTCAAACTACTCCTAAATTACTGGGCTAGCCTGTGGTGTAAGATCCTAAATCAATATAGACTGCTGAGTTTAAAGGATATTGCATGCTGTGTAAACCTGGTCATCTGGCAGGGTACCTTAGGAAAATTATATCCTTGATAGACACCTTGGAGAAAATAGTCTTCAGTTGATAGGAGTCAGAGTGGGAGGGGTGTGTGTGTGTTTCATGTTCTTCTGGTACTCACTAATAGGATTCCCTGAGATCAGGGGCTACATCTTCCCTACTAGACAGAGGTCTCTCTAAAGCTCTCATTATACTCTAAGTTCTCTGAGGGCAGGGACTGCCTCCCCTATCACACTAGGAGCAACTTTGGGCTTTGTCATTTTACATCAGTCTCACTCTTCAAATTATAGGAGTAAGAAAGTTAGAGGGAACTAATTTAGAGTGACCAGCTGCTTCCTTCAAGACTTAGACTGTCCCATAGCCCCTCCCTAGGGGTCAGTACAGTATAATCAGGCTAAACTTAGCCAGGGAACTGATCTGGACCCTGCTCATTCCCACGGGGATCAGCTCCTACAGGGAGTGACCCTGACACTTGACGACCTCGGGAGCTGAAAATTTACCCCTGTTCCGGTAGGGGAGGAGGAGGCAGTGATAATTTATGTCTGCATAACCTTTCAACTCTAACTCTAGAGTCTGCCCTGTGTCTCCCATAATGCCCTTGGAACATCAAGACTTGGCAGCCAAGGTCTGTGGGGATAGATGGTCAGAGAGGGAAGAGCAGGTTTCCATCCCTCCTGGGGTGGGCCGGGGGTGAAAAGAAACAGGACTTCCCAGCAGGCTATGGGCACTGGATCATATGATGGGGAAGGAGAGGAGGGTAAGGACTAATGGCAAAAAAGGAAGGAGGAGGAATAGGGAGAGGTAATAGGAGAAGGCCAAATTTCTTAGGGACTATTCTAATTTTATTATCTGGCCTCTTTACTCACTGCTCCCCGCTCCCCAACCTTATGTGATTTTGGCCCCTTCCCTCAGACACTCACAGAAAGGCATAGAGACGGACACAGAAACACATATACACAAAACCCTGCCCTTTGAGGGAGGGGGGACCAAGAGTGTCTGAGAGACATTTGCAAATGCCTGAGCACTGCCGCCCCCACATAGCAGCCTCCTGGAAGGGAGGGAATGGGGAATAGCCCAAATGAGGGCAGAGCTCAGCAAGGGAGGCAGGGGGGTAGTGGGGCCAATTTGCAAGCTATAAATTTAGGCAGCAGGTGCTAAAGCACCCAAGAGGTGAAATAAAATAGTAAAAAGGCCGTTGGAGTCAATGCAAGTTTCCATTTCTCTGTGTACATATATACATACATATACATATATACACACATATAAATGCATGCATATATAATAACATGTGTTACATATGCATATAGACAAGGAATACAAGCAAATACAAATGCACATAGATGCAGGTCTTTCTTTGTATTTGTACCCAAAGTATTTAGCACAGTGTCTGGCACACTTAATAGATACTTAAATTTAGCCAGATCCTACTTAATGTGAGCAACAGATCTTAAGAAGTAATGTATTTGAACTCCCACTATTTAAAGTCTTAATTATGTAAAATATGTCAATTAATTCTAGCCCAATGAAAATATGCAGTGTGAATTGGAGTAATTTTACCATTTTGAGGATTCATGATTTGTACTAATTGGGACTTTGCTGTACTTTCTAATTGATTGATTGCTGGTAAGTCTTGTGATAGAGAGTGATAATTCTAGGTTGGTGGTGTCAAACTCAAATAGAAATGGGGCCTCAAATTGTCTATAAGCTTCCCTGCAGATCTTCTACTACATATTAACTTTATCTATGTTCTACTATATTTTTGTTTTGTTGAATATTTACCAACTACATTTTAATCTGATTCAATGGCACTTGGGAGTGTTGTGAGCCACAATGTGGCCAGAAGACCACTATTTGACACCCCTGCTCTGGAACTTCATCTTTAGTTTGCTTGAGAAATTAGTGGTTGAAGTGACTATACTATAAGGCAGCTAGGTGGCTTTGCAGTAAGCTCTTCATGAGTTCAAATCCAGACTCAGATACTTACAAGATGGGTGATCTTGGTCAAGTCATCTGATCCTGTTTGTCTCAGTTCCTCATCTGAAAAGGAGCTGTGGAAGAAAATAGCAATTCACTCTAGTATCTTGCCAAGAAAACCCCCAAAAGGATCAAGAAGAGTCAGAAATGACTGAAATGACTGAACAACATGACTGACTATATTATAGAGCCATGAGAAAAATGGGGAGACAGAATTACCAAGAATTGTGCCTCAGGACACCATGACCAGAGGAAGCACTAGCAGAGCACTACTATGCACTGTCAGAGGAGCCCCCAAATTTGGTGCTGGTCAGATATTTATTTAGAATCTTGAGATTAAAGCAAAAAATGAACTTGAAAAAGTAGTTTTTTCCTTCTTTAATACCACTTTTGGCTGTAGGATAGGCTGCTGAGACATGAAAAAAGGAGAGGATTTTCTTACTCTCTTGATTGATCACTACAACCCCCCCCTTCACCACAGTCCTAGAAAAACATATGCATAGTGCCCATTTGAGGGTTACTCCCTACTCATCAGGTTCACATTATTGCAAGAGAAAGTCATATTATTTTTTTCACTTAATACTATTTTATTTTTTCAATTATATATAAAGGTAGTTTTCAACATTTACTTTTATAAGATTGTTTTCCTTTTTTCTAACTCCTCCCTCTCTAAGAAATACACGTACAATCATATTAAACGTATTTCCATGCTAGTCATGTTGTGAAAGAAAAATCAGAACAAAAGGGCAAAACCATGAAAAAAAAAACCCAGCAACTAAAAGTGAAAATAATCTGCTTCAACTTGCAATCAGACTCCTTAATTCTTTCTTTGGATAGCATTTTCCATCATCAGTCTTTTGGAATTGTGTTTTATCATTGCATTGCTGAGAAGAGCTATGTCTATCAAAGTTGATCATCTGCATAATGATCTATTATTGTGTACAGTGTCCTCCTGGTACTGCTTACTTGACTCAGCATCGGTTTATGTAAGTCTTTCCAAGTGTTTTCTGAAGCCTGCCTGCTCATCATTTCTTATAGAACAATATAGTATTCCATTACATTCATATACCACAATAAAGCCATTCCCCAATTGATGGGCACCTATGATTTCCTGTTCTTTATCACAATAAAGAAAACTGTTATAAGAATTTTTATATATGTGAGTTCTTTCCCCCTTTTTTTGATCTCTTTGGGATACAGACCTAGTAGTGGTATTGCTGGATAAAAGTGTATGCACAGTTTTATAGTCCTTTGAGCATAGTTCTAAACTGCTTTCCAGAATGACTAGATCCATTTGCAACTTTGTCAACAATGAATTAGTGTTCCAATTTTCTCATATTCTCTCCAACATTTATCATTTTCCTTTTTTCTCATAGCCAATCTGATAGGTGGTGGTACTTCAGAGTTATTTGTTTGATTTGTCTAATCAATAGTGGTTAGACTATAGATAGATATCTTTAATTTTTTTCATCTGAAAACTGCCTGTTTATATCCTTCGACCATTTATCAATCATTTTTTCTTGTATTCTTATAAATTTGACTCAGTTTATTATGTATTTTAAAATGAGGTCTTTATCAGAAATACTAGCTATAAAAATTGTTTCTCAGCTTTCTATTCTCTTCTAATCTTGGAGGCATTGGTTTTGTGCAAAACCTTTTAAATTTAATGTGATAAAATTATCCATTTTGCATCTCCTTTTTGGTCATAAATTCCTCCCTTCTCCATAAATCTGACAGGTAAACTATAGGTAGCTCTCCTAATTTGCTTATGGTATCATACTTTATATTTAGATCACGTACCCATTTTGACTTTATTTTAGTATATGGTATGAGATATTGGTCACCGCCTAGTTTTTGCCATACTATTTTCCAGTTTCCCCAGCTGCTTTGGTCAAATAATGAATTCTTATCCCGGAAGCTAAAGTCTTATTATACAGCAGATTACTATACTCATTGACTATTGTGACTTGTATGCCTTATCCATTGCACTAATCCAGCACTCTATTTCTTAGCCAGTACCAGCTATTTTTGATGATGACTACTTCATAATATAGTTTTATATCTGGTATGCCTAGGCATTTACTTGGCATTTTTTATTACTTCCCTTGATATTATTTTTAGAGATAGTCAGATTGAAAGAAGGGGAAAAATATGCCCAAAGATTCTGGAATGGAACTGCCCTAGTCTCAAAGATCTTTGTAAATCCCTGGTGAAGACCCTTTCCCAAGCCCTTTTATGCTCTGTGGTAAAAGGTTTTGCTCCAGAGCCTATTCTCAGATACAGTGCCTTAGGAATACTAACACTAGGTGGTGTTATGACAAAGAACCTACCTATTGGAAAAGAAAAGTACCCACCATGAGTGAAAATCAGAGCTTCAGGTGGGGAGATGGGAGAAGGAGGATATTAGGTAAGGGGATAGGACAAGTACCTCCTGACTTCTGCCTTCTTGTCCTGATTTTCAGGACTTTTCTTAGGTCGCACTTTACAGCTTTTTCTATCTCTGGCTCACACTAGCTAGGAATGGGCCAGACTCCTAGGGCAGCCCTGCCCATTCTCATGGGGAAAGGGAGGGAGAGAAGGAAAGAAGGAGAGAGGGAGGGGAAATAAGAGAGAGAAGCAGAGTTTTATTAATAGACATGGTTTCTGACTGGTAAAGGCTGGAAAGAAGTCCAACCCCATGTCCAATCAGAATGTAACTTTCCAGGAATGCTACCAAAAAATAGCGCCTACCCTTGACTCCCAGATTATTTCTTTTCCCTGACTTCATCCTCTTGGTGTCTGTGGCTCCCAGCAGTGCTTGGCTCAGCAGACTTGGCTGGGTGGGATCACCATCACCTGGCATGTGGAGCTTGGCTCATGCCCAGAGAGGTTAAGCCATTTACAAAGGTCACACAGCATGTTAGGGGGAGAGCTGAGATTAGAACTCTTGGGCCCCACTTCTCCACCTGTCATACTATTTCCCAGAATAATTCCCTTTTGTTGGCCTTAGAATTCAGGGGTGGGGCAGGCATTCTTCATGTCTGGATGCAGGGATCCATAGATTTACCTGAATTGTTTACAAAATAGGATGACAATATGGTCCCATAAAAATATTCTGAAGTCAGGGGACTTGGGTTCAGATCCCATTTCTGAGATTTATTTGCTGTGTTATCTTAAGCAAGTCACTTCCTTCCCTAGGCCTCAGTTTTCTCATCTGTAATATGAGGTTAGGCTAGATGATCCCTGGGGTCCCTTCTAACACTAAATTGATGATCATGTGACTTGTGCTTTATTATCTTCAATTAATAACTTGCCAGAATTTTCATGAAATGATTTACCTAAAGTCACATAGCCAGTAAAAGTTGGAAATGGGATGCAAAACCATGATTTCCTACTCCAAATCCAATGCCCTTTCTACCACACTAGAATGTACCTCACTTCAAAGTAAAGGTAGGTAGGTGGTCCAGTGTATGGAGCATTGGATCTAGAGTCAAGAAGATCCAAGTTCATATCTAGCCTTAGATACTTTCTAGCTGTGTAACCTTGGGGTAACTTAACCTGTTTCCCTTGATTGCCTCTTGTGTAAAATAGGGAAATAATAGCACTTAATTTGAAGGATCAGTGTGAGGCACAAATGAGATAATAATTGGTGCTGCTGTTGCTGCTGCTGCTGCTGCTGCTGTGGCTTGTGCTGATGCTTCTTCTGCTGCTTGTGTTTGTGCTTCTGCTACTGCTGCTTGTTCTTGTTCTTGTTCTTTTTCTTCTTTTGCTTCTACTGCTGCTTCTGCTTCTCCTCTTCCTCCTCCTTTTTTTCTTCTCCTCTTTTCTTCCTACTCTCCTTCCTTCTCTTCCTCTTTATACTCTTCCTCTTCTTCTTCTCTTGTTCCTTCTCCCTTGGAAAACATCTCTTTTAGGATTTCTTTCCTGACTAATTCTAACGAATCTGTTTCACTTTTGTCTCCTCTTAATAATAGCTCAGGATAAAAATAGCCCACAATTCTACAAAATCACTCAGTTTATAAAGTATTCTCTTCATAATCTCATCCAGAGATAAATAATATTCCTGTGCCCATTTAATGGATGAGCTCACAATGAGATTTTCTCAGAAATCACACAGCTAGTAAATGATTGAATAATTCAATCTATTATTTCTGGTTCCAAGTCTAATGCGTTTTGGTATTGCCTAATCACTACTTGGTTTGGTGCTCTACCTTCATCTTTGTTGAAATAGTTATGGGAGACAGCTGAGCTATTATTGCTCTCTGCTATTCTGCCATCTTTGCTGGTCTCCTATGCTTAAGTATCAATCAAGTTCTTTTGAAAACTTCCTTCTCAATTTGTCTAAGATTGCACTAAGCAAATAATAGGGTCCATTATTGTCTTTGGTGGAGAGAGCTTCATAAAAAGCAGCTCAAAGATACCTGTCAGTAATATTAATGTTCCTGGAGTACAGCAAAAAAAGGAAAAGAAAGAAAGCAGAAAACCCCAAGTTGATCTGGAGCTTTGAGAAGTGATCCTTTTTCTTATCTGGTAGTCATTTCTCAAATCATAGTTCCTAGACACTGTTTCCTATGGACTCTGCTACTTGAAGCTCTATTTGTCCAGCACTAGAGTGAAGGTGAGGTAAGGGAAGGAAGAGACATTAATGCTTGGAAGCCTATTTTTGTTGGAAGCTCTGAAAGCACAGAGATCAGATTAATAGTGATCCCCATTCTCTTCCCTTAGTTCAGTGACAGCTTCCAATTGAAAGAAGCTTAGATTGAGAGCCAAGAAACAAAGATTTTAATTCTCACTCTCCCCCAACTCAGTATATATATATATATATATATATATATATATATATTTAGAACTGGAAGGAAACCTCAGGGTCATTCTTCCCCTCTTTTTAGGGGACAAGTGAAATTGTTACACTTGTTCAAGGTCATACAGAAAGGCAGGTAGGTAAAGCATTCTTGGATTGCTTACTATGTATCAGGCATTATGCTAAATCTTGGGGATATAATTATAAGCAAGCTGCAACATAGTTTCTGTCCTCAAGGAGCTATACTCTATTGAAGCAGGATAGCATATAAAGGGGAGCTTGAAAGAGAAGGGAGTTAAAGTGGGAGGATCTGATTATAATATGGAAGCCTGAATAGAAAAGACAAAAGGTGACCAATGAGAGCCCAGACACAGTTAGAATTAAGATTCAAATCCAGGAAAATTGGATCCAAAACCCAATATTCTTTCCATTCTACCACATCTTCTTATAGAGTTAGTATATGAAGAAGGAATCCTACATTCCTTCTAAATGGAGTCAAAATAGAGGTTTTTATCCTAGGCTTTGTTCCAAGTACTGACGTTTTCAGAGAATAGGAAGGTGTGTTTCACCTTTAATTTCATTCCTTTAATCTCTAAGAAGAGTGATCATGCCTTAGGACAAGTCCCTTTTTAAACCTCCTCTTTCCCACATGTTGGGAATAGTGGAAATAATACCTGCCCTGCCTGCCTTCTGGGATACATTGGGAGAATGCAAAGAGAAGAAGCAAACAAGTACTTGGGAACATGGGAAAATATCATTCTCGTGCCAGGAACTGGTATTAATGATGATTGTTTTGAGCAAATTTCAGCTCCTAGCTCCACCCAGGAATACCCAATGACGTCTTTGCTCTATTTCAAGTGCAAGGACAGATGAGCCAAGTGTGATGTGGCTGGCAGGTGATTGAAAACCACAAAGAAGATCACGAAGGTCTCTTGTTGATTTGAACAGGGATTGACACATTACATGTCACATCCATTTCTTTCTGTGTTTATGGAATAATGCATTCCCCTTGGGATCAGAGTTTCTGGTAAAATCTTTGCCATGGCAGAAGGGAAATCTGTGGACCGTCTTTCCAAATACTGGACTCCAATTCAATACTAATTGGAACTCTACTTTCTACCATCCTCAGTCCTAGACTTCTTCCAGCTCTCTCAGCAGACTGAGCTTCAGAGTCTGGGGGAAGAAAGGAGGAGGATATTCATGGATGTGAAACCACAAAGAATAAACAAGGGGTAGAAGACTGACCTGTGTATACTCCTTGGACCACACAGTATAAACTATGATGATATATTTATATTGGCTCGGATATTGGGACCCTCTCTTCTTTCCTAACCCCCAGCTGGAATAGGGGTTATAGAATATCAAATATAAAACACACATGCACATATACCAATTGGCATTTCCAAACATAGTGTGGGAGATGGGCTACAAAGGAGGGGGAAAGAACCATTGGCCATTTGTAGACAAGTAAGGGTAAAAGAAAGGTGTTAGGAACATCAGAAGAGTAGGAAGAAGGGCTATAATTGTGGGCTTGTGTTCTGCCATCAAGAAATTGATTTTTTCCCCTGAGGCAAATGGGGTTAAGTGACTTGCCCAGGGTCACATAGCTAGGAAGTGTTAAGTATCTGAGGCAGGATTTGAACTCAGGTCCTCCTGACTTCAGGGCTGGTGCTCTATCCACTGTGCCACCTAACTGCCCCTATCAAGAAGTTTGTATCCTCTGGGGAAATGGGTTTCTAAAATTAATGATGGGGAAGGAAAAGGAAAGGGAGGAAAATAATTAGAGTAAGGAATGGAAGCCAACAGGGCACATAGTAGAATGTAAATAATTTAACAGAAAAGTAGAATTGTATTCTGTTTCTAAGAAGTGAATGCAAAGAGAGTGTCCTTGTCTAACCTGATGGGAACCTTTCTTTGGGTTTTTTTCATTCTGGCAGTAGTAGTCATTCAACTCTAACTCCAGAATCTAAAGGGTGAAGATGGGACTGGCCACATAAAACCAGTTCCCAATGCCCCAACAAAGCTGATGGAGCCAGGCCTTGGCAAAGGCTCTGGGCCTCAATCTGCAACTCTGTAAAATGAAAGGGTTGAATGAAATGATTTTTATGATCCCTTGCAGCTTGCAACCCTATGAAATCCCTGATAGATTTTCTTTAAGAGAGAGACCTCTTCGGGGTCATCTTCTTTGCTCTTACTTTTGGATCTTTACAAAAGAGATATCAGTGACAAAGACCTTTAAGGAAACTAGATAATAATCAGATGGAGGAAGAATTTGGGATTATTTCACTTTTGTTTTTGTACTTTTGGTACCTAGAACAAAGTAGGAGTTTAATAAGTACTCATTGACCTTGAGAAAGAAACATTGAGACAGTTAAAAGAGTGACGGATTTGGAAATAATTTGGGTTTGAAACCTATTTCTGGCACTAAAAATCTATGTATATCTCCCTCTTCTGATACTAAACTTTGTCTTGCCTCTCCCAGCCTAGACTCCTTCTTTCTCTACAGGTTCTCCACCAATAAGTATTACAATATCAGTTACTGCAAATGGAGAGATTTGAATGCTGTGGATAAGTTCACTTCCTTGGCAATATACTTTCTAGGGATGTCCACACAGTTGATGAAGTTGATGCATACATTACCAGAGCTAGCTTAGTGTTTGGGAAGGTCCAGAGAAAAGTGTGGAAGAGAAGGTATTAAACTGCCAAATTGAAGTTCTATAGAACAAGTGTGCTCATTCCATTGTTGTTTGCCTGTGAAACCTGGAACAATATACCAGACTCATGGCAGGAAAATTAATCACTTCCATTTGAATTGTCTAAGGAAGATTTTGTAGATGACTTGGCAGGTGCTGGACATGGAGGTCCTTTCTTGAACTGAATTGTCAAGTATTCAAACTTCCCTGCAGAGAGTACAACCCCAATGGCTTGGTCATGAAGTCAAACATACACTTGCCTAAAAGATTATTTTATGGAATACTCATGCATAGAAGGCCCTCACATGGTAGTCAGAAGAAGCATCAAGGACACTCTTTTTTAAATATATATTTTTCTTAATAACTATAACTTTTTTTGACAGTACTTATGCATGGATAATTTTTTGCAACATTATCCCTTGTACTTACTTCTGTTTCGATTTTTCCCTTCTTCCCTCCACTCCTTCCCCTAGATGGCAGGCAATCTTAGACATGTTATATATGTTATAGTATATCCTAGATACAATATATGTGTGCACAACCAAATTTCTTGTTGCACAGGAAAAATTGGATTCAGAAAGTAAAAATAATCTGGGAAGAAAAACAAAAATGCAAACAGTTCACACTCATTTCCTAGTGTTCTTTCTCTGAATGTAGCTGATTCTGTCCATCATTGATCAATTGGAACTGAATTAGAGCTTCTCTTTGTCAAAGATATCCACTTCCATCAGAATACATCCTCATACAGTATTGTGTTGAAGTGCACAGTGATGTCCTGGTTATGCTCATTTCACTCAGCATCAGTTGATGTAAGTCTCTCCAAGCCTCTCTGTATTCATCCTGCTGGTCATTTCTTACAGAACAATAATATTCCATAACATTCATATACCACAATTTACCCAACCATTCTCCAATTGATGGACATCCATTCATTTTATCAAAGACACTCTTAAGGTCTCTCTAAAAAACTTTGGGTTGATTGCATGACATGAGAGATGCAGGCAAAGGAACACCCAGCATGGCATGCTCTCATCAAAGAAGGAGCTGTGCTTTATGCATGAGCAAAGCAGAATTGCAGTACCTCAAAGGAAATGTGAGATGCACAAATTTAGAATCATCTCCACTCTAAATGTTAATACGGACTATTTGTGCCTGACCTGTGTATGATAGAGCCTTCCAAGCTCGTATTGGTCTGATCAACCACAGTCAGACTGTAACTTGACTCTACAACATGATGTCATTTTGGTCCTCTTCAAGAATGAAGGTCAAGAACCAACACTAGACTACTAGACCTAAGTTGTTTGTTTTTTTAATAAAAAGAACCATAAAAAATAACAAATGTGAATTCAATAGGTGAGACTGGCCAATGAAATTTGTGATGATGTGGAATGGAAGGATCTGGTTCTCTGCTTCAAAGAAGTACAGGCATTTTCTGACCTTTTCCTTTCTGCTTACTACCTGGTGAAGAAAAGGTTTTTTGGTTGGTTGCTGAGCTGAAACCTTGAGTGTAGACAAAAACAAAAACAGGGAAAATAATTCTCTTTTCATTTTTGCAGGTGAAAGGATGATTTTGGGGGCTTAGGAGAGCTGGGATGGGACTGCCTCCTATTTATGTCTTCTTTCCTCTAATATAGAGCCTTGTGAAACCTTAAAAAGTCCAGGAAATGGAGTCCATACTGAATTTTGTAAACAGATAAACCCAGTGAAGAATGTATTCCAAATTGTACAGTTGAGTTCTCTGATCTCAAAACATCCTATATCTGTTACCAGTGGATAAGAATGGCTTCTGAGCTAAAATAGCCTGGAGTTCTATCTTAGTCAGCACCTGACCCTCTCTTGATTTGTGGTTCTCTCTTTTGCCTTGTGAGAAAACTTAGATAAGCATTTTGACACATTAGAAAAAAATGAATTAAGAATCAGAATATTTAGGTATGATGACTGACAGGTTTGATGACATAAAGGAGTAAGCATCTATTAATCACCTGCTATATGCCAAATACTGTGTAACACCTCTTTACAAATGCTTCCTGATTTGATCCTTCTATTAAGAAACTTCTCTTGGTTTCCCCATCAGTAAAAGTGAGAGACTTGGATGAATAGATCCTCAAATTCTCTTCCAGCTGTGAAAATTGCAAACCCTCCCAAGATTGTTACCCTTTTGTCACTTGAAGACTACTGGTCCCAGCTGCCAAGATTATTACATACTTCCAAATTTCACCTCAAGCATGATCAAGTTTTTCTCACTGTTGACTCGTCATTATCTTTCAATATTGAACACACACAGCAATATGCCACCATATTCCAGAATCAGGAGAACAAGCAATCAGGAAAACTTTAGGATTGTGGTTCAGATCCCTCCTTAGATATAAGCAGTCCTCCTTAGATATAAGCAGTCAGGCAGGCAGGCAAGCAGCAGTTAAACAGGCCCTTCTTCTATGCCAGGCACTCCGCTACAAGCAAAGACTAGTACAGTTCCTGCCTTCAAGGAGCTTCAATTCTAATGAGAGGACACAACCTATCAAAAGGTACTGGAAAAGGACTAAGGGGAAAAGTGCCTTACTGGGACATGGTAGTAAATTCTTGAGAGCCAGAAGCAGAGCCAGAGAGGAATGAAGGGGCAGGACTGAGTCCTTCCCCAAAATGAAGACAAATTGCATGAATCTGAGTCACTTAACATCTCAGTGCTTCAAGCAACTGTTGAAGACTGAGGAGGGTTGGTACAGGGAGTTTCTTTACCAGGAATTTCATATACTAATGAAATCATAGGTCTGACAAAAGAAAAAAAAAAAAGAAAAAAGATCAGGTATTGTGTTAGGCAGGGGTTCAGGACTGGGGGTGGGGTTGTACCAAAAAAAAAATAAACACACAATCCAAAATAGTACCTGACCTAATGGCCTCCCAAGTTTGCTTGAGGAGACACAATTCTTGGTCACAAGATGCTCCTTGTTTGATGGGATATGCAGGAACCAGTAAGCACAGAGAAATCTGGAACAAGGGGTATGGGTCATTAATCAGTTGCCCTGCCCTCCCCTCCCCCATACATGTCTATAATGACATCAAGTTTGCCCTGTTGTGGGTCTCCTGGTGAGGCTGGGCTATTTTGAGACAGGAACCCCAGCCAGTCCAGGGCAGGAGGAGCTGGCAGATTCCCGGATTAAAATAACCCTGACCTGGGTGTCATTCTTCAGACATGCTTTGCTTCCCTCCCTGAATAATCATCATGCGGCCTTTTTCATCCTGCATGGCCCAGGCAGAGCAGCCGCCCAGGAGGAGCTGGCAATAGCTAGTGGGGTGAGGGACAGGAGGAGAGATGGGGCATGCTACCTAATATGGACAGTCCAAGGCCATTGATTTTCTTCCCTCTAAGGCTTAACATGGGCAGTTCTCCCTTCCTGGAACACAATGCCCCTGGGAGGGTGCCTTCCCAAAGTGACTTCCATATTGCCTCTTTCAGGAAGTCTTCCCAGTGACTTCATCTAGCTGAAGTCATTTTCCTTATGTATAAATCCTTATGTATTAACTCCATCCTTAAAAATGTTTGGTCTTTATGTATAATGTTTGGTCTTTAGCATTCTTTCTTTCTTTCTTTCTTTCTTTCTTTCTTTCTTTCTTTCTTTCTTTCTTTCTTTCTTTCTTTCTTTCTTTCTTTCTTTCTTTCTTTCTTTCTTTCTTCCTTCCTTCCTTCCTTCCTTCCTTCCTTCCTTTCTTCCTTTCTTCCTTTCTTCCTTTCTTCCTTTCTTCCTTTCTTCCTTTCTTCCTTTCTTTCTTTCTTTCTTTCTTCCTTTCTTCCTTTCTTCCTTTCTTTCTTTCTTTCTTTCTTTCTTTCTTTCTTTCTTTCTTTCTTTCTTTCTTTCTTTCTTTCTTTCTTTCTTTCTTTCTTTCTTTCTTTCTTTCTTTCTTTCTTTCTTTCTTTCTTTCTTTCTTTCTTTCTTCCTTCCTTCCTTTCTTTCTTTCTTTCTTTCTTTCTTTCTTTCTTTCTTTCTTTCTTTCTTTCTTTCTTTCTTTCTTTCTTTCTTTCTTTCTTTCTTTCTTTCTTTCTTTCTTTCTTTCTTTCTTTCTTTCTTTCTTTCTTTCTTTCTTTCTTTCTTTCTTTCTTTCTTCTTTCCTTTCCTTCCCTTTCCTTTCCCCCCTTTCTTTTTTTCATTTTCTGAGATGCTATGTGGCCCAAGGTCATGTAATTTCCTCTATTCTCCTCTCCTCTCCTCTCCTCTCTTTTTCTCTCCCCAACTCCTTCCTTTCCCTTTCCCTTTCCATCCATTCCCTTCCCTTTCTCAATTCATTGTGTTTATGTCTATTTATTATTTCTTGATTGTGTCCCAAAGGTTCTCTGAGGGCAGGTGTTGTGTCTCCCCTATTTCATAGGGAGCTATGTAGAGATAGAGACTATGTTTCATCCAATGAGGTAGCAATTTCTCTAGAATAGGAAAGTCCCCTGACCCTAACCACAGGGGAGATTACCTGAAGGTGAACACCAAAGCTCCTATTTAATTAGCTCTTAAATAGTTCTTTTAAAACTTTAGACTGAGCCCCAAAGCAGCAGTATTTAGGCCAGAAGTCAAGATTTAGGATCAGTCAACAATTATTTATTTTTGCATTCGTTACCATATAAACCTAGGGGATAAAAAAGAAGGCAAACATAACAACAAATTTCCCCAGTGGATGATGGTGAAAGGTGGTGATGGGAAGTGGTGGTGATGGAAGCCTTTCCTGTTTGCCTCTTTTTCGAGGAGGTCATGGGATATAATACTGATAGGAATTCCTAGTTACTTGGGTTCATTATGCTTGAATGAAGAGAAGAGGAGCTGGAAACTGAGTGAGTCCTCTGAATGAAGTCTCCAAGAAAGACCTTTTCTATCCTTCTAACTCCCTTCCCTTCCTGTGTCAGGAAGTCCTTGGTTTATCAAAAATCAGATCTCTCTTGCATAGAGTTTGGATTTCATTTCTTGGAACTTTATGCTCCATGGCTTAGGAAGCATCTGAAGGGCCAGCCAGCTACATGCTTGCTGGGCTGAGATTTCACATGTCACCCAGAGCCAGGGAATAGGGTGGAAGAGTGCAGAGGGGAGGTAGGGATGGGCTGAATGCTATGGCAGGGGTAGGGGTTATAGAAGTTGTTGGAATAGCTCATTAGCCAAATTGTAAGGTTTTTTTTTTCTATTTCATATCATCCCCTTTCCTCTTCCTCCCTTCCTAGTTAACACCCTTCATTTTAGGCCACCCAAGATAAAAAATTTTCTTGAACTTACCATACCTTGGCTGTTCTGTTCACTTTGGGGTATGAATAAGGCAGAAAGGATAGATTTGCTGCTTATACTTAGCCTTTGGAAAAGGTGGGTTGGAGGCTACTAAGGTGGGATACATCTTTAGATAACATATGGGTGATCTGCTAGGTAGTATAGTGGATAAGAGTGCCACGCTTGGCTCATTCTAATGAGCTGTGTAACCCTAATCAAGTCCCTTAACCCTATATACCTCAGTTTCCTCATCTATAAAGCGAGCTGGAGAAGGAAATGATAAATCACTCTAGTATCTTTGCCAAGAAAAACCCCAAAAGAGTCATGAAGAGTCAAGATCTGATTGAAAAAATGATTAATCAACATAAGTGAACTGCTTTGATTAAAAACAGTATTGTATTTTGAGGAGAGGAGGCTGGGCACAGAGGTGGAAATTATCTTTCAGCCTACAATTGCTGATCTTCCCCTGCTTCTTCCTATTTTCTATCTCAAGTTCTAGGATGGAACTGGAACATAAGTTTGGATATAGAGTGTCAAAACTGATCAATTAATAAATACATTAAGAATCTATTATGTATTAAGTACTGTATTAGGCTCTGAGGGATACAAAGATGAAAGTTTAACAATCTCTGTCCAAGGAAAGCTAACATTTTATTGAAGGTAAGGGGGCATCAAGGTGACACAATGAAAAGAGCCTAGGTTCAAATCCCAGCTCTGCAGCTTACTGCCTGTGTCACCTTGTCACTTAGCCTCTGGGTCTCAGTTTCCTTCTCTGTAAAATGAAGGAGTTGGGCTTGCTGACCCTTAAAGTCCCTTTGATTTCTAATGCCATGAGCTTCTGCGCCTGTTAGGATATAAAGCATGGAATTTCAGAGCTGAAAAGGACCTATTCCAAATCCCCTGTTTCACAGCTGAAGACTTAATTCTTCTCTCAGCTGTTCCAGCTAGCTGGGGACACATAGTCAGCATAGTACATTAATAATAATAATAATTGTTAACACTTAGGTAGTAATTAAACAGTTTGCAAATTGTTTAAATATGTTAGTTCATTTGATTCTCACAACTCAATGAGAGATAGTTACTATTATTATTTCCATGTTCCAGACGAGGAAGCTAAGGCAGAATTAAGTGACTTGACTTGCCCAAAGTTACACAGCTGAAAAGAGTTTCTGGAAGACCTGGGTTAGAGTCCTGCCTCCAATGTTTATTACCTTGATTCTGAGTGTAATCTTGTACAAATAACTAATACTCCCTGTGCCTGGAAAATAAGGGAGCTGAATTAAGCATCCTCTGAGATTTCTCTCAGTTCTATAGCTATAACTCCTTAGAAGCTTATACGGGCAGCTGATGCCATAGTGCACCGAGTGCTAGGCCTGGAGTCAGGTACATTCATCTTTCTAAGTTCAAATCTGGCCTCAGACACTAACTAGCTGTCACTTACCACTGCTTGTCTCAGTTTTTTCATCTCTAAAATGAGCTGGAGAGGGAAATGGCAAACCACTCCAGTATTTTTGCCAATAAAATCCCAAATCGGGTCACCAAGAGATGAACATGACTGAAGAATGACTGAACAACTATAATAGCTTATATAGTATAATGACATGATCTTTCACTTTGAGGGATTAGGCTTAGGTAGACCTGTAAGAAGAATTATGTTTTATGGAGTTGGAGGGAAAGAACTAGGAAAGGATTCATTCAAATGAATTAGATCTTGCTATAAAGAAGGACTGTTGATATTTGACATTTCTGGCCTTGGAAATTGGTGGGAAGGGCTAAAAGGTGGTCCACTTTAAAACTAGAGTTGGCTTTTTGTAAGGCCAAAGAGAAGGTAATAAAGTAATAAAAATAATAATAGTAAGAAGAAGAAGAAGAAAAAGAAGGAAGAAGAAGAGGAGGAAGAAGAAAGGGAAGAAGAAAAAGAAGCAAAAAGAAGAAGAAGGAGGAGGAGGAGGAGGAAGAGGAGGAAAAGAAGAAGAAGAAGGCTAGAATTATCTCTATCCATCTCCTAAATATTGTTAACTGAGGGGAAATAATTTTTAGGTTCAAGCCATTCTTATGATCATTATCCCTTAATGTAAGATTGTTCCAAAGTATATATCCAAAAGTTTGACTCCTTTCTTTGCAAATTCCAGTTACACAACTTTGTAAATAGCAAACAAACCCATTTATCCAAGCCAATAACCAATAGAAATCAGAAGTTACATGAAGCACAATATAAAAGACAATGCCCAGAATGAATGAGCTC
This sequence comes from Sminthopsis crassicaudata, assembly GCF_048593235.1. NCBI lineage: Eukaryota > Metazoa > Chordata > Mammalia > Dasyuromorphia > Dasyuridae > Sminthopsis > Sminthopsis crassicaudata. The sequence goes on from NC_133620.1 coordinate 274,963,385, forward strand.
TTCTGCAGGGAGCAAGATATTTCAGAGACAGACAGACAGATAGGCACAGAGAGACAGAGACAGAGACAGAGACAGAGAGATCGTATCCAAAAGAAATGCCCCAAGATCTTCAGTGTAATAAATTGAGGATAGGGACATGACATAAGTGCTATCTTCTCCACATGTTGGCTTTTCTCCCTAGTCTTTCTCTCCCTCTGGAGACATCTCCCTGAAAGGAACCTAGAACTTTGAGAGTCCTCTTATCTGGAAGCTAAGAGGTAGGATTTCTCCTCTGTCAAATTCTATCCCTCTCTATTCCTCAAGTACACTTGGAACATTGAATAATCAATCTCTATCAAAGAAGAAAATGTTTGTAAATGAGTTTGAGGTCCAGATTGTGAAGTGCTTTACACATATGTTATCTTATTTGATCCTTACCGCAACCCTGTGAGAAAGGCAACAAACACTAAGTGCCAGGAGCTATTATTGTTTGCTTTTCATAGATAAGGAAAGTGAGGTTGACTTGTTCACAGTCAATATGGCTAGATTTGAATTCAAATCTTCCTCTGAGTTGAACTCAGGTCCAACTCTCTATCATTCCAATTAGTTGCCTTATCCCTCTTGGAATCCTTGATTTCCAAGACTTAGCTGATGTACCATTTTCTTCATGGGGCCTTTTTTTTTTTTTAATGTGTTGTCTCCCCCCATTAGAATGTAATCTCCTTGAGGGCTAGTAAAGTTTTCACTTTGCCTTTGTATTTTTATTGCCTAACTCTATGCCTTGCACAGAGTGAGCACTTAATAAATATTTTTTGAACTCACCTAAATAGTACTTCACATGACTCTGTGGTACATGAATTCTAGTAAAAAACTTTGGATATCTGAAGAGATACTTGATTTTGGTCTATAGGTGTGCCAAGGGAAAAGAGGAAGAGTAATGATCAGGGAAAGGTAGTGGTTCAATAGACCTGGAGGCCAAATAAGGCCTGCTTCGAAGAGGGACAAAAAAATTGGGTCACCATTCCATTTACTTCTCACTCCCATGCAATAAAGGTAGAATGAGCCAGAAATTAAAATATAACAGCAATACCCCAGGTGTATTTGGAGAAGGGCTTCTAAGATGATTCTCCTCTCTGTCATGAGTCTTATTTCATCATATCTCTGCTACTAGTGCCAATTTTGGCCTAATAATTAACACTAAGAAACACAGGTTTGTTATGAGCCAACACCATACTATCCTATGTAGAATCATCCATTACAGCAAGTGGAAGAATTTTGAAAGCAGCAGATAATATCACTTGGCAGTATCCTTTCTAGGATGTACGCATTGATAATGAGATTGATGTATCAAAGAAGGCATGGTACTCTATGAGCAAAGCACAACTGTAGTAGCTCAAAAAAATGTAGATGTACAAACTTGGAGACATCTCCACTGCAAATGTTCATATGGACTATTTGTCCTCAAGAACCTCTGGAGCCGGTATTGGTCTGCAGCCCCATTTGGACTCACTGTATCTTGACTCCAGTATAGTAATGACATTTTGGTCTTTGAGAATGAAGGAACACATCATTTAGAGCCAGACAGGACCAACATTTTGCAGATGGGGAAATCAACAAACAGAGATATGACTTTGCTCAAGATCATATAGGTAGTAAATAACAAAGGTACACTTTGATTCTGGATCCATGGACTCCATATCTTGCCATTACATTTGATTGGCAGATAGGAACTCAGGAGTCTATTCTGTATTTTCTCCCTCATCTCTTCTAATTCCCAAATGGTCCTACTGGCTCCAGGGGAGGCATTCAGACAGGAAGGTCATTGGAGCTTGAGAGAGACAAGTGTTTTAAGATCCTTGCAGGCATTTCTAGGGTGGCCTAGCAGGAGGAGAAATTGAGTAGCCTGGAGAGATAGTACCATTATTAGGAAGCTGTTTGGAGGATGAGAAATCATCATTTCCTTTTGAGATGAACAATCTCCCCCTGGGGCTTAATATGTAGGACTTGATATGTGGAAGTCTCATGCTGGCCGAGCCCTTTCTTTTCCCCTTCCACCTCCCTCATTCAAGGGAATGACAAAGAATCTCAACATTTTGTCTCATGGGCAGGAGTAATAGAGACTGTCTATCAGCTGTGAGGAAGAAATTTCAATCCCCCTTGGCCCTTCATATAAGAAAGCAACAGCACTGATGCTGAGTGCAACAAGCAGAACTAGGAAAACACTGTACACAATAGCTAATAGGTATCTGAAGTCGTATTTGAACTTGTCTTGCTCACTCGAGACCCAGTGCTCTATCTGCTGAGCCAACTAGCTGCCTCCTATTATAACAATATATAATAATAATATTTGTGTATATTTAAGGTTTACAGATCACTTTACACATATGATTTCTTTTGGTCATCATAATTACCTTGTAAAATGGGTAGTACCATTTATTTTAAATTTTAGCAAGATGTTGTTGAGATTCTTGAAGACACTCCCCTGAAAGAGCAGACTGGCAAGATTTCTGCCAGATTCTCAGAAAAAGGGCACACATTTCATTGTCTCCATGGGAATCTTCTTTCCTTTTGGTCTCCTATCTTTTCCCAGATTGCCCAGGACCCCGTTAAAATACATTGTATCCTCAACCTCAAAATGCCTGGCACAGTATCTTGTACATAGTAGACTTTTGGCACACATTCATAGAATGAATAGATTAATGACTTTCCGGGATGACTGAAGCTGATTGAAGAAAGGGAGAGAGAAGCCCAGAAGTAACCTTTTTCTGACCACTCCCCAATCTATGAATGATGGCTCAACAGACCAAGGTCAGTTCACCCAGTTTCTATCTTCTCTACCCTATCTCCACCCCTGGCCTTAGCCCCAATCAATCCCTAGAATGATCTAACTAGGAAAAAATATACCCGGAATGCTAAGAGAGCAAGAGAGCCTATCCAGAGAAAAGCAAACACAGATTGCTGGAAGCTTGGGCTAACCCAGAGAGCTCCCACTCCTGGGGGCCCAGAGGTAGAATGGGATATGTGCCAACATGATAAGGAGACCTGGATTCCCAACAGGTGACCTCAGGGCCTTTCCCAGAGGGCACTAGAGGGAAATGCTAGTATGTTTGTTGCAGGGCTTGTTGTTAGTAGCAATGGTGACTATTTCCCAGGGAAAGTGTTGAGTTTCCTCCTACGGACACTGGACTTTTGTCCAGCCGATGTTCCAAGAACTTTTGTTATATATCTCCACAGTGTTCAGCATTGCTAGGAGGTCTTGGTGCTGACTCACTCTGTTGGTTTAGGAGAAGTATAGGTGCTGCATGGACAAACTCAAATGCAAAGACAAAAGCACACACAGATATACATATATGGGCCTATGCTGAGGGCAAACAATTCTGGCAGTTGTATATAGGAGACAAAACCCCTAATACATATTCTATTGTGTATATGCATTTGCACACTGGTAACTATACAGTAATACATTTTGCTATAAATATTTTCCTTTATTAAAGCTTTTTTTCCCCCTGAGACAATTGAAGTTAAGTGACTTGCCCAGAGTCACACAGATAGGAAGTGTTAAGTATCTGAGGTCATATTTGAACTAAAAGCTTTTTATTTTCAAAATATATGCATACATAATTTTCAACATTCACCCTTGCACCTTGTATTCCAAAATTTTTTTCCTTCCCTTTCCCCTTTTCCCCCTTCCAGGTGGCAAGTAATCCAATATATGCAACATGTGCAACTCTTCTACACATATCTATAATCCATTTTGGTTAGCTTTTTTATATCCCCAGATCATAACATAGTGTTTGGAACATATTAAATGTCTATTGACTTTATTGGAAGAATTAGGATTGTCGTAAGTGGGATTTGAGACCTCTGTTTCAAGACTCAGTGAATAGTATAGGGGTACAGTCCTGAACATGCTTCATATTCTGGGCCCTTCTACTTTCCTCTCTTAAAATCTGTGTGGCAGCTACATTGCACAATGGATAAAGTTCTGGACCTTACTTCAAATCCAGCTTCAGAACATTTAACCTGTCACTTAACCTAGGTTGCTCAGTGGTTAGAACTCTGGGCCTGAAGTAAGGAAAACTTATATGTGGTTAGATTTTTTTCTGGTCCCATGAGTTTGTTATTATTCAGTTGTTTTAGTTATGTCCAACTCTTTGTACCTTCATTTAAGATTTTCTTGGCAAAGATATTGGAGTGGTTTACCATTTCCTTCTCCAGTTCATTTTATAGATAAGGGAACTGAGGTAAATAGGGTTAAATGATTTGCCTAGAATCATCCAGCTAATGTCTGAGAGTGGATTTGAACTCAGGAAGATAAGTTTTCCTGATTCTACGTCTGATATTGTACCTACTGTGCCACCTAGATGCCCAGAGATTTCAAGGAAGACACCCTAGAGAGATACCTCTAGTCCGGCAGATCTAGCTAGATTATTGTAAAATGATTGACTATCCAAGCCCAGGAACATGTATCCCTCCTTACAATGAGCTCAGGCAAATCAATTCCCCACTCCCTATCCCTAAACGTATCTCTTTATCCATTACATGAGAGGTTGGTCTGAAGTTCTTTCTATCTCTTGTTATTATGACCTTGAGCCAAGTTTGTTTCTATCTGTGTAGCTGGGCAAGTCATTTAACCTCTTTGAAGTTCATTTTCCTCACTTATAAAATGGAGATAATAATCCCTGCCTGCCATTTTCTGAGAAGATCAAATGAGATGGGGGATATAAAGGTACTTTGTAAAAAGCTGTATAAATGTCAGCATTTATTAGGATTACCCAGCCCACATTCTCTCTACGTAACCCAGCCCCATTGTGATGAAATCCAGGCCCCAAACAGAAGGCTTTTTGGCTGGCTAGGCTCCCATCATTGTTCTTCCTAGGAGATTTTTTTCTCTGTTACTACCTGTGGAGGGTATGGAAGGACTTTGAAAAGGGAATCTTGATATCTGAACGTGACCTACATTGGGCAGGTGACAAGTACACAGCCTCATTTTTTTCCATTAGCTTGCCACAGGGGTAGAACTTTAAATAATCTCTTTTAGACACTCCCCTTTCAATCTACAGGCCCCTCCCTGAGCTTTGAATTTTGTGCTATCTTGCTTTTTTCACTCTCCCAGATCAAGAAAGAACTCATTCTTGCTCAGAGATAGAACACAGTAAAACAATCTTTCTGGTTGGAACTACAGCCCACTTCAAATCCAAAGCTCTTCCCTTAAAACATCTGAACCCTGACTCAGTAGTTCTTTGAAATTCTCCCCACAGAATTGAACTGATCAATTAATAAACATTATTAAGCCCCTATGTGCCAGGTCCTGACGGTACAAAGGAAAACACGAGAGCTCTGACCTTCAAGAAGTTTATTCTCTATGGGGAAAACAATATGGGTAAAGAAAGTGAATATAAAGTAAGCTTGAGGGAGTGGTGAGAGAGCTAGCCTTAGAGTGAGGAGGTGAGTTCAAATCTTGCTTCTGACACATACTGGCTATATGATCCTGGACAAGTCATTTAAACCCTCCAATATAAAGGTATAAATTGCTTAGGGGAAGTGCCCTATCCCAACGGAATAACAAATGTGATCCAAAACTCCCCAAAGTAAATACTAAGTTGTAGGGCTGGAGATACTAAGAGCTGAGATGAGCTTGAAAAGCCTCTTGTAGGAGGTGTTATTTGAACTAAGATTTGAAGATGAGTTAGACAGGAGAAGAAATGTTATGATAAAGAGCTAGTATTTAGACAGCTCTGGAATATGCATACATATATGCACAAATATACACACATATGCACATGCATTTACATATGTGACTATATGCATAAATGGTATACATATAATATATGTATATGGTATACACACACAATCCATATGTAATGGAACTATATGCACGTATATATATACACACACAGGCACACATGCATGCTCACATATGCACATGTTTGTATATGAGTACATACACATATAAATACATATATCTATATCACATAAACACATGTGTGAGTCTGTCTGTGTGTGTCTCTGCCTCAATTCTGTTCCCTCTCCAATTCATCTTCCTTTTGTTAAAAAAAATTATATACATGTGTATATATATACATATATACATATATATATATATATTCCTAGAGCATATCTCTACTGACTGTATATGTAGGTGTGCACATATATGTTCATATATATTCAACCATATATTCATATATATACTTACACATGTTGGTTGGTTGGCTGACCAAAGTAGCCCAAAATGACATCACTGATATATCGTTGTTGTTTACCCTTCATTCTTGAAGAGGACCCTGACATCAATGAATTGGATTTAAGTGAGAGAAGGCTGGGCAAGGTCACCTGCCTCAGTTTCCTCTCCAGGGTCATCTTGTCCAGTGGCAAAATATAGATCAAGACGACTAGAGATGGCCTTGGATGCAATGGGAGACCAAGTTCTTTTTAAGCAAGGTTTTCCACAAGTCTCAGTTTGACTGAGGCTGCATTCAACATATGTAGATATATATGCACACACATGTACACACCCATACATTTATGTTTATACAGGCTTGTATATTTACATTGTATACTACATATGTGTATACATACACACGTTATAAAGCCAGTGGAACTTCTTGAAATGACTAGGCCCACGCTCTAAGAATATCACTTTTTAAATGACTGAGTGAAGGATGAATTGAAGAGAGAACAATAGTCTTCAGGCAGTGGGACTGATTAGAAAGCTATAGCAGCAGTCCTGGGTGGGAGATAATAAAGTCTTGAACTAAGAAAGTTGTAACTCATGCTTGCTGGTGTGAATAGAGGAGGAGACCAGTGTGAGAGATGTTGTTTAGATAGAATAGACAAATGTTGGCAACTGATTGGATATGAGCATTGAGGAAGAGGGAAAACTTAAAAATGACTCTGAAGTTGGGAACCTGATCAGATCAGTGGATATGAGTGATACCAGAAATTCTTTGACTGGTTTCTCTTCTAGCTTGGTCTTATATTCTTACTCTGATACTAGCCCAGGTTGAGATTGTCCTTACAACATTTTCTTTCCTTCCTCAATGCCCCAGGGTTTTGTTTTTGTTTTTTGTTTTTCTTTTTTTCTTAGGGAGTTCATTAATGGCTTATTCAATTTTTTTTTCTAAAAAAGGACTATTTAAGTAATTTATTTCCTCATCTGTTAATCTGTGCAATGTATATTTTAGTAAGTGTTCATTTCATTAATCCATTTAGATTATCAGATTTATTGGCATAAAATTGGGCAATTATTGCTTTAATTCCCTCTTCATTAGTAGTGCGTTCACTTTCATTTTTGATACTGTTAATTTGGTTTTCTTCTTTCCTTTTTCTAGTCAAATTAACCAAAGCTTTATCTATTTTGTTGATTTTTTTTCATAAGACCAATCTCACTTTTGTTTATTAGTTCAATAGTTTTCTTACTTTCAATTTTATTAATCTCTCTTTTGAGTTTCAAAATTTCAAATTTGGTATTTAATTAGGATTTTTAAATTTGTTCTTTTTCTAGCTTTTTAGTTACATGCCCAATTTATTGATCTTCTCTTTTTCTGTTTTATTCATGTAAGCATTTAATAATATAAAATTTCATCTAAGAACTGCTTAGGCTGTATCCCATAAGTTTTGATATGCTGTCTCATTATTGTCATTCTCTTGGAGAAAATTATCAATTGTTTCTATGATTTGGTATTTGACCCACACATTCTTTAAGATTAGATACCTAGTTTCCAATTACCTTTTTTTTCAATACTTAGTTTTTAATTACTTTTTGGTCTTTTTTTCCATAGCCTTTATTACATGTAAATTTATGATATGAAAAAGATGCATTTACTATTTCTGCCTTTCATTGTGAGGTTTTGTGCCCTAACACATGGTCAATTTTTGTATAGGTGCCATGTACCACTGAGAAAAAAGATATATTCCTTTCTATCCTCATTCAAATTTCTCCAAAGGTTTATAGTACCTAATTTTTCTAAAATTCTATTTACCATCTTAATTTCTTTCTTGTTTATTTTATTATTAGATTTATCTAGTTCTGAAAGAGAGAGGTTGAGATCCCCAACTAAGAGAGTTTTTCTGTCTATTTCTTCTTGCAACTCACTTAACTTTCCCTCTAAGAATCTGGATAATTACACACTTGATGTATACGTTTAATATTGATATTTCTTCATTATCTATGGTACCCTATAGCAAGATGTAGATTTCTTTCTTATCTCTTTTAATTAGATCTATTGTTGCTTTTACTTGATCTTAAATCAGGATCATTACAATTGCTTTTTTTTTTTTTTTTTTAAACTTTAGCTGAAACATAATAGATTCTGCTCCAGCATTTTACCTTTATTCTGCTCTGGTGTTCTCAAAGGTCACAGATTCTTTAACCTCCATTCCCCTCCATAACTTCCTTCCAAAGTTAGAACCTTGGAAACTTTATAATCTGGTTGCCCCTTTGCACTGCATCCCACTAGCATTCATAATTGCAAGTTTCATCTGTATGATTCATTAAGATTGAAATTGGGGTACAATTCTAGGGAATCTCCCAACTGGAATAGTCAGAGTAGTATAGTGGAAGGAACTTGAGACTTGGTCAAAAGACTTTACCTTGGATCTTTCCTCTTCTTACTATCTATGGGGTCTGAAATTAATCACTTTTCCCCTCTGAGCACTGGTTTTCCCATCTGAAAAATGTTTTGAGATCAATTCTATTTTTAAGTTGGAAAATAAAGGAGTGGTATTGTATGTTCTTAGACCTCTTGTGATCCTAACTGGTAGACGAAGGTGGTGGTGATATGATCTTAGGACCTTGATAGAGGAACTAGGTTGAACAGGGAAGAAATAGCATCCAGGACTTGGTAAATACATCCCAAGGCTGTTCTGATAAGCCAGCCTTGGTTGGGTGGAAGAGATCTCTGCCTTTTCAGGATCTGGATGGCCAAAAATTCATTTGGTCTATTCCCCAGCAAATATTTATAAGTGGTCTTCCAAGAGCATCCCTAGAGAATGAAGGTTCTATGATAGGAGGACTGGGTCTCATTTAAGCTTAATAGCACCTTCCTCCTCTAACCTAAGCCTAGCGCAATGCCCCAAACACAGTAGATATCCACTAAATGTTTAATAATGTATGTATTATACTGATGTTCCCGGAGAAGAACCTTAGATTAAACGCATTTTCCCACATCCCCTAAGATTATATCTCATGGACTTCCATCAATGGATTTACCATTGACATATAGCTAGGTGGTAAAATGGAGAGAGAACTGGAAAGACCTAAGTTCAAATTCAGCCTCAGATACTTTAGCTGGCTATGTGCTTGGATAAATGGCTTAACATCTACCTCAGTTTCCTCAACTGGAAAACTTACTTCCTGTGGTTCCAAGTTGTTGTATCAATGAGGTATCAAATGAGATAATATTGTGAAGGGCTTAGTCTAGTACCTAGCATGTAGCAGGTGTCAAAGGATCCAATTAATTCAAAACAAATGCATGAAATTAAATGGTAGAGTAAGAAAAAGAGAAACAAAATGTTTCCATTATCAATACAGGAATATTATTTCAGCAATCTACCCAGTACCAGAAGTAGACATATCTATATCTATATCTATATACGTGATTGAGATGTAAGTATGGAGGGGCTGCTGATTTCTTCAAATGATGTCATGTTGCTCGTCTTCCAACTTACTCTGAGAACTGCTCAGCCAGACTTACTGTCTCCTCTCAGTGCTCCTGTGTTATGGCCTTTGGGAGTTGTGGGATTGTAGACTACATAACTTTCAGCTTTTGGCTCAGCCAAAATCTGGGCTATTTCATCTTCTGAGAAGAGCAGGTGCTGCCATGATCCTTTTGCTTAACGTCTATAGGTGGCTCCTCTCCTTTTCCCTAAATCTTTAGCAAAGGCAAACAACTTTTATCTAGGATTAGCAAAAATAGGTGAAACAAACAGATAAAAATCTTTCCAGTTTGCTCCCTCAGAATTTTGCTTACTGAGACATCTTATTATCCTAGCTATATGCCCCAAGTATGTGAAGACTTCCTCCTATGGAATGAGCACAGGAGAAGAATTTGTTTCAATATCTACAAAGGTGGCGGATGCAGTTGTGGAGCACTTAGAGCTTAATCAGACATTGAAGATGCCAATCCTGGACCGTCGTCCTGACTTTTGTCTAGTCACAGGACTTTGATGACTTTGGAAGAGAGGATCAAGCTAATGACTTTAAAAGTAACTATTTCTGCCTCATTTAGATCCAATTCACAAGAAAGTCAAAACATCACCTTGTGATGTCATCAGTCCTCTTCCAAAATGAAGGGCAAAGAGCAACAACATCATAACGGGAGAAGAGCTTCAATTAGATGTGAAACTAGATAATAACATTTACCTTGCTCCCTATTGTCCTTATGCCAATGGATAGGAGCTGGAATGAGGAAGATCTGAGTTCAAATTCAGCCTTGGACACTTAACTGGCTGTATGACCCAGGGTACTTCACTTTAATTTCTATCTACCTCAGTCAGATATTAGGTCTCCTTAAGGGTAATAGGTTGTTGTGAGGGAGGATAGGCTATGATATTTGAAAAAGTGGCTACCAGATTGCCTGGCACATAGTAAGTGCTATAAAAATGCTTGCTTCCTTTCCTTTAACTTAATCTTTTCTTCAGGGCTTGGGTTGCTCAGTTGCAGACCTCACTCTAATTTATAGTGATAATTTCATATTCCTCCCAGTTCTCAGTCTTTGAAGGCCAGACTATAAACTATCTCATGCTTATTTGCCTAATAACTACCATATGTGGATTGAGTTTTCATATATGAAATCTCTTCCATTTTCCTATGGAGATTAGTGAATAGGGCCCAGATGGCAAGGTCATTGTTTCTTCTATGGCCTTTTCAGGTATTGATTAGCAGCTCCCAAGTTTAGAGGAACTTTGGGCATTGTCTTGCAGTAAATTGAGTTGAATTGAATTGAATTGAACTTTCACAATTCAGCTTCAATCTGTCTCAATCAGAGACTCTTAACCTTTTTTGTGTCATGGATCTCACTGGCAGTGTGGTGAAGCCCATGAGCCCCTTGTCAAAATGTTTTGAAATGTATAACATGAATTACATAGGATTACATAAAAAACCAATGAGGGGATATTGAAATACAGTTATCAAAATATTAAAAAAAATAATAAACCAAGATCATGGACCCCAGGTTAAGAACCCTTGTTGTATATGGATTTCACATTATTCCTTCTTATATAATTCTAGCCAGACTGGGTTACTTTCTGTTTCCTGTAAATGACAGGCATTTCTGCTTTCTGCCTTTGTGTAACCTGTTCCCCTTCTCACCTCCCTTTTCTCACTTGAAATCTTGCTCCCTTTAAATTTTAGGGCCTGCCATTTCCTATAGGATGCCTTTTCTGATGCCCACAGTGGCTAGGATTCTTTTCCCACCCCTTTCCCCTCATCTAAAATTACTTTGTATATCTTGTATTTACTTATCTGTATATTTATTATCTCTGCTCTTCTCTCCCCAAACTTTACTAGAGTTTTAGCTTTAAGAGAGGTATGTGGGTTTTTTTTTTTGGTCTTTGTATTCACCACAGACTAGAATTTATACAATAAATACCACAGTTTTTCTAGTAGATGGACAGGTCTACCAAACCTTATGAGAGAAACACAGTCTCTGTCTTATCCATTCATCTTGGACAAATTCCGTCCATCCATTAAGGTTTCATTTAAGTTTTATCTTTGAGAAGTCTTCCCTAAAGAAAAAATAGAACGAATGTTTTCTACTTCTGAGCAATCTCTTAATATCTATACATATATGTATATAATATCTCTATATATAATATCTATAAATAATGTTTACTGCACAATATCATTTGGTCATTATTGTTGCTCAGTCATTTCAGTTATGTCTGACTCTTTATGACCCCACTTAGGATTTTTTTTTGGCACAGATCCTAGAGTGGATTGCCATTTCCTTCTCCATATTACTTCACAGATAAGGAAAATGAGGCAGAGTTAAATGACTTATCCAAAGTCATACAGTGTAACGTGCTGCTGTCTCCAGAAGCTGCCGATTGCTCTCTGGGAGGAGATCTGCTGTGTCAACTCAAATCTCTCGGACAGATTCTTCTTCCTGTAGAGAACCATTGTCTCCAGACAGTTGCTGTTAACTGTCGTCCAGAGAAGTGACTTCCCTTCCTGCAGAGAGCCGTGTAGAGAGCTGGTGTAGAGCAGAGAGTCTCTATCTCTGGAGTGCTGCCCTCTTTATCCTCCCAGAGAATGGGCATGGGATAATGCAAGGGCTGGGAAGAACCACTTCAACCAATGAACTTGCTCCTCCCAAGCACGCAAGCTCTTCCCCAAGAATTCACAAGTCAAACTACCAAGAAAGGCCAGAACTAGAAAATTGTCAAGTACCGACTTAGCACTTAGTAAAAACCCCAATATCTCATTATCTCATTAGCACTTAGTAAGAACCTAACAATACAGTAAGTATCTGAGGTCGAATTTGAACTCAGAAAGATGAGTCTTCCTGATTCTGGACCTGGAACTCTTATTTACCTAGCTTCCTTGACCATTGATTGGGCACTGAGCATATATAATCTACCTGGTACCATTAGTCATCTTTTCATGTGTACATCTAACCTCTCATGAGATCAAGGATTGTACTACACAACACAGTAAACTACTTCACACCCCTCACAATCCTAGCATGATGCCATTCACATAGCAAGCCCTCAAAAAATCCCTTTTTGTTGTTCAAACTAGAAAGAATAAGATCATGGATTTAGAGCAGGAAGGAGCCTCACATGCACCCTTGGTATCACATCTGTATGGCTCTTCCTGAAACTCTAGCCTTCTCTTAATCATATTCTACTTGCTGCAGACCCATAGAATCGCTTTTTACTCTTGTTTCTCTCTTCTTCTTTCAGGGGTATAACTCCCATTTCTACCTTTTTATTCAGGTTCATCTGGAAGTCTAGTCAAATTACTCAAAAATACTAGTGGACAGTGTGTTAAAATCTAGTGTTAGGTTTTATAGGAAAGTTTAGAAGGAAATTTAGTACCTGTCCTCAGAAAACTCCCAATCTGATGGGATATACACAGTCCCTTCCCTCAAGGGAATTCTGAGAGACATTCGCCTTTGGGGAATTTCTGGTCTGGTGATGGATTAAGGGACAAAAAATATAGACACACAGATAGATACACACAGAGACAGAAAAACACCTTATTTGTTGTTGGTCAGTCATTTCGGGCATATTTAATTCTTTGTGGCCCCATTTGGGATTTTCTTGGCAAAGATACTGGGCTATTTTGCCATTTCCTTTTCCAGCTCATTTTATAGGTGAGAAAACTGATGCAAAAAAAAGAGTGAAATGATTCGTTCAGGGTCACATATCTAATGTCTAAGATTGGATTTGAATTCAGGAAGATGAGTCTTCTTGGTTTAGATACACATTAAGTATCTATATCTAAAACTACTTAGAAACAGACTCTAAAATGAGCAGAGTATTTATTAAGTCCTGTTATCTTGAGGTAGAGAGGCAGTTTGGAGAGGTGGAAGGGAATGGGCAGGGAGAGGAGCATCTCCCTGTAGAGATTAGACAGCCAGTTGGGAAAAATCTCTCCTTTGTGGAGATCATAGGATCATAAGCTATTTTATATTGGAAGGGACCTTATAGGTCCTCTATTACATCCCTATCCCATTTTACAGATGCAAATACTAAAGTCCAGACAGATAAAGTGTCTTGTCCAAAGTTGTACAGATAGTAAGTAGCAGAGCCTAGATTTGAACCCAAGTCCTTGGCTCCAAATTTAACATACTTTGCAGTATATCAGACTGTCTCCCATAATCCACCTTTTTCTACTCAGGGCTACTAGTTTCCCTCCCCAAAGGTCAGTCTCAGCCCATGTCCAGGGCAGTCTGGATGCACCAGCTTTCCTTGATACTGCTGTGGAACATTTTAGTAATCTCCTCGCCTTCAGACCGGTTGGAGTACAACATACCAGTGTAATGAGTGAGGGGTTTACTCTTCACCAGAGTGGTTCTTCCCACCTGAGTCTGCAAGATACTAAAACAGTCTGGAGTGGATCTCCAAAGGTCTTCCTGGCTAGAAAGTGAGGGGAGGATTGTCATTGATCCAGTTCAGGTTGGGTTGAATCCAATGGAGTGATTGAGTATCCAGGGAAATAACCTATGGAGATTTCTTGAGGCCCAGTCAAGAATACCTAATATCAAAGAGTGGGCAAAAAGACCTTACTGAGTCATTTCATCCATTCCCCTGCTTCCCATTGAAGGCAAGATTTAAAAACAACCAAAAAAACAAAAAAAAATCTGTTTCTACTTCACATTGGATTCTTTGGTTCATGGTCCATGCTCTTCACATTTTAATCTCATTGTAGCTCCCAGGTCTCTCCTGATTTGCCTCCCCTCACTATTATTTTTTGTAAGCTAAAGTTTTTTAACCTTTAGTTTGACCTCTTGAAACTTCCTAAAACATTTATTATGTCTCTCCTCTGCTCAAGTACTCCCAATGGCTTTTTACTTCCTATACCATCAATATTCAAACTTCTGGCTTTCACAACCTAGTCCAACCCTCCCAGGTTACCATTTAATTAGTTACTCATTAAGCCTTTATTAAGCCTCTCCTATGTACCAGACACTGGGGACTGGAATCCATATAAAAATTCTTCTTCTTCTTCTTCTTCTTCTTCTTCTTCTTCTTCTTCTTCTTCTTCTTCTTCTTCTTCTTCTTCTTCTTCTTCTTCTTCTTCTTCTTCTTCTTCTTCTTCTTCTTCTTCTTCTTCTTCTTCTTCTTCTTCTTCTTCTTCTTCTTCTTTTTCTTCTTCTTCTTCCTCTTTTCTTCTTCTTCTTCTTCTTCTTTTCTTCTTCTTCTTCTTCTTCTTCTTCTTCTTTTCTTCTTCTTCTTCTTTTCTTCTTCTTCTTCTTCTTTCTTTTTTTTTATTTTTTTTTTTTACAAATTTTAAAGTTTTTTATTTTCAAAACATATGCATGGATAATTCGCCTACCTTGACTTTTACATAGCCTCGTGTTTCAGATTTTCCCCTCCTTCCTCCCACCCCCTCCCTTAGATGGCAAGCAATCCAATATATGTTATACATGTTAAAATACATGTTAAATCCAATATGTGTAAATATATTTCCATATAAAAAATTCTTTCCAAAAAAAGAGCTTATATTCAACTACAGATATGCATAAGTAAATACATGAGCTATACAAAATACATTTAAAAATTGGGGTATATGAGTATAATAGAATGTTACTGTGCTATAAGAAATGATAAGCAGATTTCAGAAAAACCTGGAATACTTACATAACTAAAGCTGAGTAAATGGAGCAGAACCAGGAGAACATTGTACACAGTAATAGCAACATTGTACAATGATCAACTTTGAAACTTAGCTCTTCTTAGCAATATAGTAATATCCAAGATAAATCCAAAAAGACTTGAGATGGAAAATGCTATTCAAATCCAGAGAAAGAACTGATGGAGTTTGAATGCAAATCCAAGCCTGCTATTTTCACTTTGTTTTTGCTGGGATTTATTTTTTGAGGGTAGTGGTGACTTTCTTTTGTTCCATTTCTTCTTTCACAACGTAAGTAATGTGGAAATATGCTTAACATGATTGCACTTGTATAACTTATATCAGATAGTTTGTCATCTTTGAGAAAAATTGAAACTCAAAATATCAAAAACTGAAGTTGAAAATTGTCTTTAATTGTAATTGAAAAAATAAAATGCTATTAAATAAGTAATTAAAAAAACCCAAATGATGTAATTGTAAAGAGATTAGAGGTGACACTTGAGGTAGCAATGAGGAGAAACCACATTCCAAATTGGGGGAATAGTCTGTGTAAAGATATGGATGTGAGAGATCGAGTGCCAGGTATGAAAACCATAAATAGGGTAGTTTGAGATTGAAGTTAAATCTCCTGAAATAATATGAAATCAATTTTAGAAAGATAATCTGGAGGCAGATTGTGAAGAGCTCTTATCTCCCCACTACTCCTTAAAATATAATCCCAACTTCAATTAGGACAGTCTCCTTACTGTCTCTAGAATATGCTCATTAGATTTATTGAAGCAACATGGAACAGTAGAAAGAACACTGACTCTGAAATTAGAAAGCACTTGTTACCTATATGATCCCTCTCCTCCCCTCCCCTTGTTTCCTTCTTTCTTTCTTCCCCAGAACTGACTTCATTCTAGGCACAGTCAAACAGGGACTATCATCTCCTGTGTTCTAGGCATTCTACATCTAAATGTTGCCTGAGATTCCTTTGATTCTTTTTTGACTGTCATATCACATTATTGATTTATATGGAGTTTGAAGTCCACTAAACCTTCTGGTCTTTTTCAGATAAATTGCAGTTTGCTCACACCTCCCCTTTCTTATGTTTGTGAAGTTTATTATTTTTTAACCAAGTATAAAGATTTACATTTGTTTCTATCACATCTTGTTTCAGGTTCAAGTCAATATTTTAATGTTGTTAAGATCTTTTTGGATCCTGACTCAATCATGCAATGTATAAAATGTGCACATTTGAGAAACATCATTTATGCTTTCATCTAGCTAAATGATAAAAAGGCTAACCAGTGCACAGCCAAGAACAGATCTCTGGAACACTTTGATAGAGACCTCCTTCTAAGCTGCCATTGTATCATTCATTAATGATTATTCTTGGAGTTTTGCCATTCAAGCAGTTCCAAATCCACCTAATTCTACTATTGTCCAGTTCATATCTTTTCATCTTATCTACAAGAATTGCATGAATGAATTTGTTAAATGCTTTCTCAAATCTTGGTAAACTATTTCTAAAACATTCCCTGATCTACCAATTTGGTAACATTATCAAAAAAGGAAATGAAATTTGTCTAGTGTGACAAGGTTATTTTTTAAAAATATTTTTATTGATATCTTTTGTTTTTAAATAACCTAGATTTTCCCTTCCCTTTCCTCTTCCCCTCCTCCTCCTCTTCCTTTTTCTTTTACTTTTCCTAATTACAAGGAAAAGCATTTTAAAACTTTTAAAAAATTTTGAGTTTCAAATTCTCTCCCTCCCTTACCTCCTTCTTCCTTGAGATGGTAAGCAATTTGATATGTTTTACATATCAGACACCATATTCTTTTTGTTTTTAATTTTTTTTCTGAGGCAATTTGGGTTAAGTGACTTGCCCAGGGTCACACAGCTAGGAAGTGCTAGGTGTCTGAGAACAAATTTGAACTCAGGTCCTCCTGACTTCAGGACTGGTACTCTATCCACTGCGCCACCTACCTGCCCCAATTCCACAATTTTGCAATAGTTTGTGAAGTATTCGATCTTTGGTTGGAAGTAACTCCATTTGTGGATCATCCAACCTGTGAATTCTTTACTCTCCTGGCTATTTGCTTGGAAGACAACCCAGGACAAGGCTTTTTGCTGAGATGTCTTCCTTCCTTCCCCTCAAATGTTTCTGTCTTGTCTCATTGGTCAGATGCCGTGCTTTCAGGGAAGGAAACTCATTCTAACACTAGTCTTAGCCAGATGGAATCAGAGAGGGAAATCAGCCTTAAAAAAAAAAAAAGTCAGTCTCCAAATGCTCCTTACTGTCTTCTAGTCAAGCAGAAATGATCACAGATTATCTAGTATTTAAAATCATTTACTTTATGTTTTCTTTCTCTTATTATCTTCCTCAGATTCTGCTTCTTTCTCTCTCTATTCTCCTCTCAAATGTAGCAGTGGTATTCCTCCTAAGTAGCTTTCAGGAGCCAGAATTCCTTCAGCACAACAGGCTCATGCTTTAAAGCTCTTTTCCTTCCCATCTTTTCTGAGTTTGGGACCTGGGGAGATGAAAGCATGATGGGGATGATGGAACTCCTAGAGACTCTGTCATAGGGCCTGGCCCACTGGAGGCATATGCCCATACATCTCGGATGAAGGGATGACCCATCCCTCCAGCCCTATTTTTGACAATAAGATTTTTACCCTCTGTCCTCTCCTCTCCTTTTCTTCCTCTCCCTTGCCTTTCCCCTTCTCTCTTCTAATAAAGTTAGAATTACAGAATCATCTCAAGATGTTAGTACTAGAAGGGACCTTGGGGTTCATTAGTCATTAAATGGTTAAGGAAACTGAGGTCCAGAGAAAAGTGACCAGCCCATTGTCACAGAGTTAGGTTTTCTGACTACAAATGGACTCATCCATATTCTCCTCTAGAGAGATCAGTTAATGGAAGAAAAATCAAGTGAAAACCTGTTGGTCATGATCCTCTTTCCTCATCTCTGTCCCAGCCCTGTCCTTCCCCTCCCTCATCTTAGGGTTTAGTAATCTCAGCTTCCAAAGATTCATACTATCTTCTCTCTGGTTAGCAAAGGACAGGAGTCATTCCTGGTCAGAAGTTACTCTGGAAATTAATTTCCTTAAACTTTCCCTTTCATGCCTGTATTACCTTTCAGCTCCATATTAATTTTCATCCCTCATTCACCTTCTAGAAATTGGATTCAATCCTGCTCTTATCGTTGGAATCTAGATTTGGAGTTGGAAGATGACAGAACCATCTGAATCCTAGTCCAGAACAGAAAAGGAAATTGAAGTCCAAAAATAGTGTGGGATTTGGCTAAGGCCAAATATACTGTCTGTATAGACAGTAAGCTTGAATTAGCTAGGTCCCCAGGCTCCAAATCCAGAACCGTGGTCCTGGGACAAGAACATTGGGAGGGTGCATGTTCGGGGTCCCAGTGGAGAGTGATTATTGTAGGGAAACCAAATATAATGAAAACCTCTGGTTGTCTTAATTCACTGGAGAAGGAAATGACAAACTTGTCTTGGAGTGGCAAACCACTATTTCTTTGCCAAGAAAACCTCAAGGACAGAATGGTCCATGGGGGTCGCAAAGAGTTAGATGCAGCTGAATAGACTGAAGAACAACAATATCTTTTACCTCCTAAAGCTGTTATGTAAAATGCTTTGCAATCTATAAGATGATATATAAATACTAGATATTGTTATTATTAATAGAAAACTGAATCAAAAGAACAGTATACACAATGACTAAAATAATGAAAATGAAAATGATACTGAAAAATATTAGAATGTATATGAAGTTCAAGGCTAATGAAATACTTTTTCCTCAGTTGAGAACTGGTGGACTTTAGATGTTAAATGCTGAATGTGGACATATGCAACATATCACATTCAATTGCTGGGGTGGGTTGTTTTTCTTAATTTTTTTTCTTTTGTTAACAAGGCAGGAAGATGCTATAGGAGAATATTATTAGGAAGTGATGATGTGAAAAGGTTTTTAAAAAATAATTATTTAAAATCATATTGTACTTAAGTTTCTAAAATCTTTTGTCATAGCAACTGGTTAGCATAAAATCTTGATTCCCATTTGACAAATAAGGAAACTGAGGTTTAGAGAGGTCAGTGGCTTTGTCCAAAGAGCCAACAGTCTAACCCAAGTCTACTCATTTTAAATTCAGGGATTTGGGCATTGTGTCATGTCTAATTGCAATTGGAAATGAGGAAGACTTTGAG
Organism: Sminthopsis crassicaudata; assembly: GCF_048593235.1. NCBI lineage: Eukaryota > Metazoa > Chordata > Mammalia > Dasyuromorphia > Dasyuridae > Sminthopsis > Sminthopsis crassicaudata. Next base: position 274,982,875 of record NC_133620.1, read on the forward strand.
GGTCTTCCCCACTCAGATTGGTATTTTGTGGCTTTCTTTTGTTCCAATTCTTACCTAGCCCTTAGATATTGAATAGACATTGTCTCCAACAAACTGAGACCTGGGAAAGATTTTAATTTAGAAATTTAGAAAATTTAGAAAGGAATTTAATTTGTCTTTCAGTGCTACCTTTGGGGTAAGTAGTAAGGAAATGTGTAGTCCAGTTTAGACCATCAGGGAATAATTAGACTCCATTTCTAAGCCTCTCAAAGTCATAGATATAAAAGAGGAAAATGAAAGGAAGATTCAGATAATGGGACAGGGTTAAAGATCTAGGAACTCTTTGTAGGGCATGGATTCTTAATTATGTTTCCAGGTGTGGGGATGGTACTCATCTAATATTTCATACTCTCATGCCTTCTACCCTTCATTCAGTAAGACATAGATGTAAGATAGCTGATTGGCTTCACTGGAAGGAGGCAGAGGGAAATGGGCAAAGATGTAATAACCCATACCCGGAATTAGACTGAAACTTAGGGTTTTATTAATACCAAGATCACTAATGTGGGTATTAAATGAGGAAACTGATGGCTCACTGGATAGAGGGCTGGATCTAGAGTAAGGAAAAACTGACTTCAAAGCTAGCCTCAGACACTTAGTAAATGGGCAAGTCATTTAACCTCTGTTTATATCAATTGGGGATAATAAAAGCAACTAACTCTCAGAATTGTTGTGAGGATTTAAGATAATATTTGTAAAAACCAGGTTTTCACAGGCTGTACAGTATACCAATGCCATGCCAGGAAATTGAATCATTTCTATTTGAATTGTCTTAGGAAGATTCTGAAGATCATCTGACAGGATAAGATACCAGACACTATGGTCTTTTCTCGAATTAAATTGGCAAGCATTCCAACTCTACTGCAGAGAGTGCAACTCTGCTAGGCTGGCCACATTGTTCAAATGACAAATGTATGCTTGCCAAAAAGACTATTTTATGGAGAACTCACCCAGGGCAAATGCTCACAAGATGATCAGAAAAAGAAATTCTCTTAAGAACTTTGGAACTGACTGTATGACATTGGAGACACTGGCATAGGATTGCCCAGTATAGTCTGCCTTCATAAGAGAAGGTACAGCTCTCTATAAGCAAACCCGAATTGAATTAGCTCAGAAGAAATGTGAATGCACAAAGCTACAGAATTCACCCCAAATGTTCACATGAACTATTTGTGCCCCACCAGTGCAGAGCATTTCGAACTCATATTGATCTGATCAGTCACAGTCATATATACTAACTTGACTCTAACATAGTGATATCAGTTGGACTTCTTCAAGAACAAAGTAAATGACCAACCAATTTATAAAACACAGCACAGTGCTTGGCACATTGTAGGTAATACATAAATTCACATTCCTTTCTCTCTAATCTCAAAATAAGAGCTTTCAAATACAGAACAAAATGGGGTTTTTTTTTTTTTGTTTTTGTTTTTTTTTAAGAATTCCTTAATATGTATAGAAGAACTGTACATGTTTAACATATATTGGATTACTTGACATCCAGGGAGTAGGTGGGGGGAAGGGAGGGAGAAAAAAATTTGGAACACAGGGTTTTGAAAGGGTAAATGTTGAAAACTATCTTTGCATGTGTTTTGAAAATAAAAAGCTTAAGAAAGGAATTCTTTAATTCCTTTGGGATTGTGAGTTTTAAACAGGATTTCTATGGGGCTGACTATAGCAGTATGATAATATTTCACATCTAGTTGTGCTTAGACAAGATGTCATTTCCTTTAAGAGATCCCCTCTGTGGTCCAGCATCTTATTCTGTCCATCAATTCTTTCTACCTGTGGAGCCTTAGATGGGTCACTTCTTCTTTGGCCTCAGTTTCCCCATCTGTAAAAGGAGAGGCTTGGACTAGATGGTCTCAAAGATTCCAGCTCTAAAAATCCTATAAACCTAAAGTTCCCTTTAGCTTCTCTGTACAGATCTGATCAGCCAAGGTCCATCCATCTGACCATGTTTGTGTAGGATCTATAGGATATATAGATGTTACTGCAGATGAGCTGGCCAGCAGAGGGAGTATGGGGCTTAGCTCTTAGAAGCCCAAGTCATGGGACATTTGGGGGAAATTCCCTCCAGATATTTGGGGAGGAGGTGGAGACATGAAGGAATAGCAGGAAAGGAAAAGAGGAAACTCTAGCCCTAACATTGCGCAAGAAGGTAGGGAATGGGAATAGGAAAGGGCAGGCCTGAAAGGAGTCAGTGGCATCCTTTGGGTTTTGCCTAAAACCCCAGTAAGTCTGTTCATGGGGTTGGGGGTTTGGGCAAGAGCCCAAACCAAGGAATCGTGCAAAGACAGATCTTTTGCTTTTTCCCATTTCCAGTAAACAAGAGTAGTGGGACTGGAAAAATAGATGAATCTGTCCCACACTTTGGAAAGGGAGGATGTGTGTGTGTGTGTGTGTGTGTGTGTGTGTGTGTGTGTGTGTATGTAGGAGATACCCAACATACTTTTCCATGTCACTAGGGTTCCACCAATGACATTGTCAACCTCTATTACACTTGGGAGAGTAGGGGCGACTCTTGCCCTTACACTACAAAATGATATAATAGAGGAGCCTTAGGGCAGTATGCTTGGATTTTGGTCCAAGCTACCTCAGGAAACACAAGAAAGTCTCTTAACTTTTTAGCCATAGTTTCCTTAGCCATAAAAAGGGGATAATATAACTCTTGGGGTTGAATATCAAGAGAGACAAAGTTATATAAAGAGCTTTTGTAAAGTCCTGCATTAATGTGTTACTGTTATATCGTTACTTATTACTTGACCAGCACTATGTAAGATCGTATTGAATATACTAGAGAAATAGATGTCTCTGTACTCAAGAAACTTATAATATAGTTAATCTGACAAATCCTACACAAGTGATAAAGAGAGTGCTTAGTTGAGTCAAAAGACAAAAGACTTTTTCTTTAATATTCACACAACACTATTATTTACTAACTCTAACATTTTACAAGTGATGACATCTCTGGGTCTCAGTTTCTCACCTATAAAATGAAGAAGTTGGACTACATAGTATATATGCTCTCATTTGCTCTCCCAGAGCCAGTCTGTTCTCTGTCTTTGTCTCTTTTTTCTTTCTCCCTCTCACCCCTATCATCCTCCTTTCATTTTCCCTCCTCTCCCTCTTTCCCTCCTTTTTTTCTTCTCTCTGTTTCTTTCTCTGTCTCTCTGTCCTTCCTTCTTCCCCTTTCTCTCTCCCTCCTTCCTTTTTCTCTGATTTGTCTGTCTTTCTTTGTCCCACCCATTTTCTTCCTTCCTCCCTCCTTTCCTTCCTTCCTTCCTTCCTCCCTCCTTTCCTTCCTTCCTTCCTTCCTTCCTTCCTTCCTTCCTTCCTTCCTTCCTTCCTTCCTTCCTTCCTTCCTTCCTTCCTTCCTTCCTTCCTTCCTTCCTTCCTTCCTTCCCTCCCTCCCTCTCTCTCTTTCTTTCTTTTTCTTTCTTTCTACCTCTGCCTTTGTCTCCCTATGTGTCTCTCTGTCTCTATCTGTCTCTCTGTCTCTCTTTGTCTCTGTTTCTGTGTATCTCTCCCTCTCTCCTTCTCTCCTCTTCAGCATTACACAGGCCAACTAGGTAGTGCAGTGAATAGAATGCCAATCCTGGAGTCAGGAAGAGTCATTTTTGTGACTGCAAATCTAGTCTCAGACACCTACTAGCTGTGTGATCCTGGACAAATCACTTTTTAAAAAAATTATTAATTTTATAATTATAAATTTTTGACAGTACATATGCATGGTAATTTTTTTTACAACATTATCCCTTGTATTCACTTTTCCAAATTTTCCCTTCCTCCCTCTACTCCCTCCCCTAGATAATAGGCAATCCCATATATAATAAATGTCTTACAGCATATCCTAGATACAATATATGTGTGTAAAACCAAATTTCTTGTTGCACAGTAAGAATTGGATTCCTATAACCTGGGTAGAAAGACAATAGTGCAAACATTTTACACTCCTTTCCCAGTGTTCCTTCTCTGAGTATAGCTATTTCTGTCCATCATTGATCAACTGGAAGTGAATTAGATCTTCTCTATGTTGAAGATATCCACTTCCATCAGAATACATCTTCATCCAGTATCATTGTTGAAGTGTATAATGAGCTCCTTGTTCTGCTCATTTCACTCAGCATCAGTTCATGCAAGTTTCTCCAAGTCTCTGTATTCCTCCTGCTGGTCATTTCTCACAGAACAATAATATTCCATAACATTCATATACCATAATTTACCCAACCATTCTCCAATTGATGGGCATCCATTCATTTTCCAGTTTCTGGCCACTACAAAAAGAGCTGCCACAAATATTTTGGCACATACAGGCTGGAGAAATCACTTAACCTTATTTACCTCAGTTTCCTCATCTATCAAATGGGCTGGAGAAAGAAGTGGCAAATTCCCTCATATTTAGGGGTATGACTATTGACTTAGTACAATTTAAGCACCTAGTATTAAATAACTTTTACAAATAGATAATTTATTTCTAAGATATAGCAAGAACAAGGTGCTAACATTTGCCTCAACACCTTGGGGCATACTCTCACCCACACCAACTTGGTTTCTGTAGTGGTGGTTGTATGAGTAGTAGGGGAATGGGGCTCATAATTATACTTAGTTCCTACATACTATTCATTGGTCCCATCCAAATGTAGCATCTCTGTGAGAGCATCCTTGTCCCTGAGCTGATATCATGGAGTATCCCCAAAGTTTGATCCATATTCCTTGAGGAATCAGTGCTATTCTGACTGCAAAACCTGTCTTGGACTCTATCTACTGTATTCCTGAGACTCACTCTTTCATCCTTTCAAAACAAGTTTCAAAATAGGTTAGAGACTCTATTACCTTTACCTGGAATGGAAAAGAACATATGTAGAAAAAGAGGAAGAGTCTGAAGGTAATTGAGTTTTTTTAAAGTCTCTGCAGCCAGTTAAAAAGCCCTCTTCCCACCACATGATTAGCTAATGAAAACCAGTTATAGGATGTCTACCTTCTGTTTCAACATTTCTCCAAAGCATTTTCCTTCTGTCATCTGGACTTGAATAACTCCAGAAGAAATTGTAAGGCTGTTGCATTTGTGTAGCTCTGCCTTATTTTAAATCCACTTCCAAGTCTAGACATCACTCACATGATGTCATTGATCCTCTTCAAGAATGAAGGATGAACAACAACAGATTTCTTGGTAGCAAGCTCCTTAGCTTCTTCACATTGTATCAGTTGAACAACATATGGCAGATTGATTTCTAAGTTCTTTTCTAATTCTAAATCCTATGTATGATGAAAGACATTTTGCACAGAGTCACGAATGGATAAACAGTTGATAATGGGATCAAAAGAAATCCAGGTTCAGGGCAGATAGATGATGCAGTGAATGGAACTGATTCTAGAAACAGGAGGAACTAAATTCAAATCTAGCCTCATACATTAGCTGTGCAACCCTGATTGCTCTTTAAATTGTTTTTAAACAATTGTCTTTAAAGACTCAGATTGAAGTTTGTGGAATCCTGGGAAGTCACTTAATTTCTCAGTGCCCCCAGACAATGCTCTAAGATACTTAATTGTAAGGTGGATGCATTGGTAGAAGTTTCCTTATTGGGAAATCATAGTTCTAGTAAAAGAGGAAGTCAGGGACTTATGAGAAAGTTGAATAGAAAACAGTAATGTTGAAAGGCTGTTTGGTCTCAAAGGATCTAGGTGAATTGAAGTTAATACAAGAGAACTTGAAGGCTTAGGAATCTTGAAGTGGGTCTGGAAAGGCAATGGGATAGACTAGGGAGACTAAATACCTAATAATATAATGAATATAAAGAATTCACAGAAGTATAAGGAGACACAGGAGTTTTTCAAGAGAAAAGTAAGCAGGAGCAGATAAATAAAATATACAATAACTATAGCAATGTAAATGTAAAGTTAAAAAAGGAAGAAAAAAGGAAGGAAAGAAAGAAACTGAGCACTGTGTTAAGTATAATGAACAAGAAGTTTGGCCCTGGAGGAGTTGAGAAAATACACCTTTCCTGTTTTTGGAGGGGTGGGAGACCATGATTGTGAAATATTGCATACACTGTCAGACTTGGTTGATAATGTTGATTGTTTCTAACAATAACTTTTTTTCTTTTTAAAAATTCTTTGTTATAAGGAATCATTTGCTGCATAGGATAGTGAGTGGCAGTGTGTGACATAAAAGCTATAAATAAAATGGAAGGAAAGAAAGAAAAACCTGATTTGGTAGAGAGGTAGGCGACTCCAGGAAAGGCAAGGGAAGGATGGAATAGAACAAACCCTGGCATAGAAGATGAAGATAGCAGAGACTGCAATTGGAAGAGCAATGGGCTTAATTAAGAGAGAGCAAATCAAATGAGCCTGGCAAGCAAAGCAACACATCCAACCAAGAGCAGTGAAAATCATTAAGTAGGACATTATAAAAAGACATCAAAGGTCTCTATCATACAACTCACAGCATGAATTCCTTAGGGTTCAGTGTATTTTCTAGGTCCAAAGGCTCTCTGAGTCCACAATCCTAAAATAATAGCTTAGAAGCCCCCACCTGTGTGTTTTTATTTCAGAAATCAGCTTTGGGATACAATTATCTGAAGTCAAAGTTGTTTCCTAGAATAGCATAGTAAAATAATTTAAAACAAAACATTTGTCCTTACAAATTTAAGTTATGCTCTTCTGCAAATATGTACATGATTAATGGGGAGTGTGTTAGTACAGAGATCACACATGAAAGTCTCACATGTATGCACCATATAAAGATGGGTAATTTATACTTGTGACTCTGCAAGGCCCCTAATAGTCTTTCATACTATCTCTCTTGATGATCCTCACTAGACAATCAACAGATTTCTTGGGATCATATTTGACTTGATCTCTCCTGAGTACATTGCCCTTCCAAATTACGGTCTCTGCTATCTTCAGTTTCTTGATAAGCTGAAATGTTTGGCTAGCACAATTGCCAGACTTTTTTTTTTTTTTTTAAGAAAAATAAATCAAAACTCCTTAGCCTAGGGCCAGTGAAAAGCTTTTCCAGTTCTGCTCTCTTGAAGCCCTCACTTTCACTTCTTCTGCCTTTTTGTGGCATATCTCAGCTTCATGTTCCAAGCTCTTTTTCTTTTTGAGTGAGAAAAATGGGGTTCAGGAAGCATCGTCCTTAAGGCAGTGTACAAGCATGTGTTTCTGCTATAGGGGAGGAAAGAAAGAGAGAGAATTCCCCCTCCCCCATCACCATCTTGTTTCAATCTGCAAGAACGAGTCCTCATGACCCTTGAGTTTACTCAAGAGTTCAGTCTTTTATCCACAGTCAATTTTTAAGAGTTGACTGTATTCTGGATTTTTAGTGTAGGGTCAGTTTGCTTCTTATCTAGACCATAAGAGTCATAGCTAATCTTCTCAGCTAATCACCAGTAGTTCCCTGGGAGCCATCATTTGCTTTCATTAAATAGTCAATGTCCTACAATTCTATCACATTTTGAGGGACTTGTCCAATTAGATCAGTACCTAATGATGAACCTCACTCTCATATTAACAGGTGACTAGGAAAAGTCCCACTATGAACAAAGAATTCTTTGGACCCACTTTCTTTATCTGTTTATCCGCATCCCTCAGTAGAATGCAAACTCCTTAAAGACAAGGGATCTTTCTTTTTTTGTCTTCATGAATTCAGCACAATGCCTCACACATAATAGGTGTTTGATGTTTGTTAAATTAAGGAGAGACATCTCAGAGGAAGCCTCCCCTCATTGGTTTCTGATTAATTCATTATTTTACATACTCAGGAGAGGTAATTGAGAGGTATTACTGTTATTACTGTCATTCCCTACCTTTTCCCACCTCCATCAGACAATTGTAGGCAGGATTGGGAAGGACTCCTTAGAATTCTGATACTATTGTTTGTCCTTTTTCAATAAAGGACTACTGACATCATAAATGGGTGATGTCTTAACTAATCATGAATTGGATTTAAGTGAGACAGAGTTATATAAAGTGTCAGCCTCATTCTCTCTTCCAAAGTCATTAAAATCTAGTGCAAGACAAAAGTCAGGATGACTGGCAATAGCCGGGGATGCAACGGGTGTCCTTGACATCTTTAATGTCTGACTAGACTCTAAGTGCTCCACAGCGCCTGCTTCAGCCACCTCTACAGCCATTGGAAGACACTATTCCAGGATGGCCTAATCAAGCTACACCAATTTCCATTCTCCATTCCACTCTACAATCAAGCTACATTAAGGTTCCCATCTTCCCATTCTGCTGGGGAAAGTCTTCACATGCTTAGAATAGACATCCCCCTAATTAACCAATGGTAGAATCCCAGTACTTCACTGATGAAAGTAGAACCCTAACATAAGTGGATGGATGGGAGTCCAGAGGGAGGGTGAACACTGCCCTTTGCCTTTTTTCTTATATCCCCTAAATTTAGCACAATGTCTGGCACATAGAAGATACTTAAAAATGTTTAATGATTGGCTGATTGAATCATGCATTCTAGAACGGGGAATATAGAACCTAGAAGCTTCTTTCTATACAGAATTTTGTTCATTCACACAATGTCTTTAGAACTCAGTTTCCTCTCTTTAAAAGGAGAGAACTGGACTAGATTATAGACTCACAGTTCTAAAGCTGAAAGGTTCTGAGAAGTATCTAATAAAATTTCTCATTACACAGATGAGGAAACTGAGGTCATGGAAATTAAATGATTTACCTAAGGTGATACATGATACCCTTCAAGACAGGGTTTGAGTCCATCTCCTGTGACCATACATATTCCTAGAATCAAAACTTTTAAAAATACAAATGTATATCTATATAGAATATGGATGTTAAAAGCACATGTATGTGTATATGAAAAACTTATACATACATGTATAGGCACATGTATTTATATATAGCCAGGGATTTCTATATATGTATGCATATAAATAAAAACTCTCTGCCTGTGGGATTCAGTTTTGAGGCAGGGACGGAGGGAGGAGTTGGTGGGAAAGTGCAATCTTTTCCAAATAGAAAATTATGAAATCACCCTGGAAAGTGACTTTTTCCATGCATCTTATGGGCACAGCTAATGAAAGAGGAAAGGGAGAATAGCTGTTTGGATAAGGGAGAGGATTGTTAGGCAGTGCTGGGGTGGGTGATGAAAGCAATCACTTCTCTTAATCCTAAAAACCACTGTGTTCTCATTTGACTCTCTCTACTCTTCTTATCCCCTTAACTTCTATAACCAGGGATTCAAGTGAGTCTCTCTCTCTATCTTTTGTCTCCATCTCGGTCTCTCTGTCTCTGTGTTTCTCCCTCATTCCCTTCCTTCCTTCCTTCCTTCCCTCCTTCCCTCCTTCCTTCCCTCTTTCTCCCTCCTCTTCCTTCCTTCCTTCCTTCCTTCGTTCCTTCCTTCCTTCCTTCCTTCCTTCCTTCCTTCCTTCCTTCCTTCCTTCCTTCCTTCCTTCCTTCCTTCCTTCCTTCCTTCCTTCTTCCCTTCCTTCCTTCTTCCCTTCCTTCCTTCCTTCTTCCCTTCCTTCCTTCCTCCCTCCCTCCACTTTCCTCTTTACTTTTTCTTTCTATAATGTAGGTGGGGGAAGCTGTGAATTGTGGAGGAAGTCTACAATAGTCATAGAATGAGAGTAATATAGGATCACAAATCTGGAATTTGAAAAGACCTTAGAAGTTATCTAGTCAAAGATGCTCATTTTATTTTTAATAATATTTTAATATTTAATATTATTAATTTTATTAATATTATTAATATTTAATTAAGAAGTTCTTGCCTCCTAGAAGCTTATGGTCTAAAAGGGGGAAACGAGTCTGTGCCCCCAGGAAGCTATTGGTGTGTCAAGGGAGGCGTAATCTTTGTTACATTGCAAGTCTGATGGGGCTAGACACAATTTCTGAGAAGGGGCAACTGACATGGTACAAATTTACTCAATAAGTAAACATATAAGAAGATTCAGTAGGGAGTTCTTGAAGCTTCTATTTTGGGGAGGGACCCAAACTGGCCAATCTTGATTTATGTCTTGGCTCTCTTTTTGACTTTCCAGATTTTACTATTATAATATCATCATCATCATCATCATCACCATTGTTGTTGTCATCGTTGTTGTTGTCATCATCCCAAACTCTCCTTTCATTTCTTGTGTGTGTGTGTTTGTGTCTTGTCTTCCATCTTTAGAATCTTTTAGATAGATACTTGCCCTGTCTATTTTTGTGTGTGCGCTTATATCTATATCTCCAGTGGTTAGTACAATACCTGGCACATAGCAAATGCTTGATAAATATTTATTACCTTAACACATAGTCAGATTGAACTCTTGCCTTTTCTGTACTGGACATAGGACCCTGGGTAAGTCATTGATCTTGGTCTATGCCTTAGGCACTTCCCTAGGACCTATTTATTAAGTACTTTGAAAAGAGTTTCAGATACTGGCAGGAAATCACAGAGACTTCCTGCTAAGTTGTTAGTCATAAATAAGTACTGAGAGTACACAGAGTAAAATAGGTCCATGGAACTATTTAGGAGAGATTTCCTGGAACGGAGGAAAGTTTTAAAGGAAGGTAAAATCATGTATTGGAGAAAAATAGGTGGGAAATGTATTCTGCAAAATTGCAAATGTTGGATTGTGTATTATATATATATATGTACATATAGTTGTATATAAGCACATTTGTGTATAGCAATGTGTATAAGCATGTACATGTAAGTGTGCATATTTTTGCATGTTCCTGTGTGTATATTTGGGTATATGTATATGTGTACATGTGTACAAGTGTACATGGAGCTGCTTGCTTAGGACACAGAGGATGTGCCAGAAGATAATAATAATTGTGAGTAGCAGGGAAGAAGGATGCAGTTGATTGAGGGGCCTGAATGCTAGGAATTTAGATTTGTTGCCACGGGCAATGGGGAGCTATGGAAGATCCTAGAACTGAGAAGGAATGTAACAATCACCGACTATGCTGTAACTGGTCTTTCATCCAATGCCGCAAGGCACAACAGGCTTTAGGAGCTGACAAAGACTAACTATGGTGCGAAGCTGGCCATTTCACTCCTCTTCTCAAGAAGGCATGGGTCTTATTTCTCTCCTGGAGATGAGAATGGTCCTCTTTTTAAAAAAATATCTACAGAATTCCGGTCATATTTTCCATCAGTCTCCCCAGTAATAGCCAGTCTTTCTCCATGGCCTTTCTACATATCTAGCCTGATTCCTCAGCTCCAGCATGAGACTTAGAAGATCCTTCTCAGATAAGGCTCAAATAGTCCTGAGATGTCTGAGGCTACAAGGGAGCAAGGAGAGCTAACGGTGCTTTGGATTTTGGAGGAGGGGAAGAGTCAGGCATCAGTTTCTGGAAGCACTTTCTTGCCTGGTTCTCTTTGTGCTGCCCACCCTGCTGGGGCAGTGCTGGCTTGAGAGGATGTTGGCAAAACGTCCTGTTCCAAATGCCTCCCAGAGATTGCAGTGGCCTCCATGACAACTCCTGGGGACTGCCAGCCATTGCCCAGGGGAGAATCAGAGAGGGGGGTGAGGGACGACTGGCTCTCCTCTATTGCCAGGTTGTGGTGAAGGCATGGCAGGATACAGAAGAACTGAGACAAACCATCCCCAGGCTGTAGGAATCACACCCATAATGCCAGCAAAGCAACTTTCTTGGCAAGAGGGGTTACAGTCTTCCCAAGGGGCAGAGGTAGGATAGGACCTATCCTTGAAGCCCTGTTTGCCTTCTTCCTGGGGCAGGGTGGGAGAAAGAGATCTTCAGATTCAAGCTGTCAGCCCACTGATATTCTGACCCTGAAGTTAGAAGCTTGTGAGCATAGGCGATGAGACTGAAATGGAGTAGTATTTGGGTCAGGCCATCATTTAAACAATGTGCTGAAGTGGATAGGAATTGGTGGTGAGGGGGTGGCGGCATTCCGGGGAGGATGCAGAGCTGCTTTGATTGATGTGTCATCGTAAGGCTGGGTTTTGTTTTGCTTTGTTTTCTTGGTTTTGATTTTGGTTAACCCCACTCTGGATGTTCTTCAGCTCATGGCAGAGCTTTCTCAATTTCTATCCTCCCCCACCCCTTTATATTAAAGATGAGAGAACTGAGGTCCAGAGGGAAGACCTTCCCCAAGGTCACTCCAACAGTAAGTGGCTGACCTGGAATTTGAACCTAGGTTGGGGATTCTTAGCTTTTTTGTGTGTCATGGAATCCTTTTGTCCATCCAATGAAGATCATAGGCCCCCAGACTCCGAATAGTGTTTTTAAATGCATAGAATAAATACAAAGGAATTACAGAGGAAATGAATTTTTATAGAGGGTAGGGAAGTAGCCCAGTGGATAGAGTTCAAATCCAGCCTCATATGCTTATTAGCTGTGTGACCCTGTGCAGGTCATTTAACCCTATTTGTCTCAATGTCCTCAAATGTAAAATGAGCTGGAGTATCTTTGCCAAGAAATCCACAAAAGTTGAAAATGCCTGAACGACAAAAGTTTTTATTGAAGTAAAGAGGTAATATTCCCTATATTCACAGACCCTTTGGACCGCTGATTAGTCCCAGGTTAAGAACCCAGACCTAGATTTTCTGCTGCCAAATCCAGTTCTTTTCCCCATTATTCCCATGGCAAATGATCTTGTGGTATTGTTTGTCATCTCTGGGCAGAGTTGGTAAAGGAGACATTCTTTCCATTTTGAATCCTTGTCTCTTGGCCAGATTAAGGGACTATTCTTATAGGGATCTCAGTTATGTTAATGGAGAGGAGAGATGTTGGTGAACAGCAGTTGCATAGATGCAGTTGACACTACACATATTATTGGAAAGCAGTCATGTCTGATAGTTTCTAGTGAACACTTACCACCTTCCTTCCCTCTCTGGGGACCCTAACCTCTGGGGACAGTTTCTTCTGGGATCCTCCCCTGGGGTCCTCTGACCCTTCTGGAAATGCTGATATTAAAAACAAACATAGGTCTCTGCGCCTCCTCCAGAGAGAATCCTGATATCTAATCCAGACCAACATCAGCTGGAGAGCAGTGAAGTTGGTTATGGCATGGGGCCAAGGGAATGGGAGAGAGGAATGTGATAGATCATCATGTCCAACACTCTACCTTTGGGCAGGATGAAAAATATCTAGTAGAGTGGAAAAACCCTAGAATGGAGTCAGAGGACCTGGGCTTGAGTACAGGCTCTACTACCAATACTTGTATGACCTTAGGCACATTACTTCTACTCTCTAGGCTCAGTTTCCTCATCTGTCAAGTGATCTCTAAAGCCTCTTTCAGCTTTAAATGCCATGCTCTATCCTTGGTTATGGAGAAGGAAATGTACCAAGTTGTCCTCAGTCCACACTCCAGCCCAAGGTCATCATTGATACACTTACCTGATCCCATTCCTATACTCTCTTTGCCATTCTGCCCACTTTAGTGGAGGCTTGGGATTCACACTGCACTAATTGGTATGACCTTGGCTCAGTGATTTGGACTTTAGTCTCCCATCTGTAAAATAAGGAACTTGGAATAAATTGTTTTTTCTAGTTCTTCCATGTAAGTGATAGAGAAAGTGATATCCAGAGAGGAAAAGTGATTTGCCCACAATTACAATTCAGAAGGGAGTTTTTGGTTGTGGGAAGATGGGGAGTCAGTCAGTCAGTCAATAAATATTTCTCAAGTGCCTGCTAAGCCCCAGGCACTGTGCTAAGTTCTAGGGATACAAAGAAAGGCAAAGGATGATTCCTACTCCCAAGAAGTTCACAATCTAATGGAGGAGACAACTTAAAACAATAACAAAATACAGACAAGATAAATTGGGGATAATCAACAGAGGGAATGTTCTGGTATTAAGGAGGATCAGGAAAGGCTTCTCTTAAGACATGAGATTTTATGAGTATGAACTACTACATAGAATTCCCAATCCCTCTAATTTTGTCCGTTTGCATTTTTGATTTCCTTCACAGGCTAATTGTACACTATTTCAAAGTCCCATTCTTTTTGTACAGCAAAATAACTGTATGGACATGTATACATATATTGTATTTAACTTTATACTTTAACATAGTTAACATGTATTGGTCAATCTGCCATCTGGGGGAGGGTGTGGAGGGAAGGAGGGGAAAAGTTGGAACAAAAGATTTTGCAATTGTCAATGCTGAAAAATTACCCATGCATGTATCTTGCAAATAAAAAGCTATAATAAAAAACATGAGATTTTAGTTAGGACTTGAAGAAAGTCAGGGAAACTAAGACTTAGAAGTGAAGAAGGAAGAATATTACAGGCGTGGGGGCTAAAAGCAAGTGAAAATGTCCAGTTTGAGGATGGAGTATCTTGTTCAAGGAAAAGCAATGAGATCAGTGCTATTGGATCACAAAGTATGTGTATGTGTGTATGTGGCTGGGGTTTGGGAGGAGAGTATATAAGAAGACTGGAAGAGTAGGATGCTGATGGGTTAGGAAGGGCTTTGAATGGCAGAGAATTTTATATTTGGTACTAAAGATGATAGGGAGCCACTGTAGTTTTTTGAGCAGGAAAATAATCTTGTCAAAGTTGTTCTTTAAAATCAGTTTGATAGCTGAGTGGAGGGTGGATTGGAGTAGGGGAGGTACCTGAGGCAGGGATGGACCATCAGGCTATTTCAATAGTCCAGATATGAGATGATGGGGATTTGTACCAGAGTGGCAGCAGTGTCAGAGGAGAGAAGGGGGTGCACATGACACTGCTGATCACCCTCTCTGGGTTTTTGTGAAGCTCCTATCTCCCAACTGTCTTCCTACCTTTGTCAGTTCATCATTCATAATATAGTCCATAATTGGGAATATTCTTTCAAAGCTTTATTTTGGAGCTTTTCTTTTTACACTTGATGACTCATCAGCTCCCAGGGTTTAATTTCATCTTTAGGCAGATGATATGTGAGGTGTCAGTCTTTCCCCTGAACATCAGTCCTATGTCACCAGCTATCTATTGGACATTCAGATTGGATGATCTGAGAATATCTCAAATCATTGTGTTTAAAACAGAACTCATTATCTCCCTGCCCCCAATGCTTCTTTATTTCTGTCAAAGGCACCATATTTTTCAAGTCTCCCAGGTTCATCATCTCAACTTTTTCTCAACTCTTTATTTAATCTCCTCTCACATATCCAAATGAGTGGCCAAACCTTGTTATTTCTACCTTCACAATATCTCTCACATCTGACTCCCTCTTCACTCATTTAGCTGACCCCTAGTTTCCCCACCTCAAGTCTCTTCTTAGTCTATATTACTATATATTATAGTGAGGTCAGATTGAATCCTGTAATAATCAATCAATCAGCAAGCATTGATAAAGTGCCTATTATGTTCTGGGCACCATTCTAGGGCCAAGGATACTTTTTTAAAAAGGGAAAGAAACAAGCAAACAAACAATATTTCATTTCATATTCACTGGGAAAGACAAAACATGCAGAATATACACATGAGAAATGTAAGCTAGTTTAAGTTGAGAGAGAGAGGGATAGGGAACAGCTTCTTGTAGAGATGAGTCTGGAAGGAAGTAACAAAGTCTGAAAAGTGTCAGGATAAAGCACAGCAAGGAGATGGAGTGCCATGGAGCACCATTCTGAGAGCTCTGAACTTGTAATTTATCCTTGTAAATAATTCATATCTCAATATTGCATGTATTGTAGTGAAGCAGATTTTTGCCTCCTGATGGCTAGTCTATGGGTGTGAGGTCACTCAATGACTTGGATGACTCCCCCCCCCCAACCTCTTCTGTTATATTAATCACATCTAGCCCATTGTTTTTGCTATTGATTGAGTTATTTTTTATAAGTGTAGTTCAGACTCTACTCTTATTTTTTTAACTGTATTCAAATTAATAAACTGGTTTCTCAAGCAAGGCTGGCTACTTCTCCTCTCAGGCTTAGAGATTACCTCGAGTCATTAAGGAGGTATTATATATTAATACTAGTTCTATTACTAATACTAATACTATTCCTCTCAAGCCTCCATCCAATGGGTTTTCCCAATGTAAATCAGCCAGTTAACAACTCATCAGTATCAATTAATCAATTAATATGAATTACCTTTTCAAAAGGGTATTTTTACTCAGAAGGTTTAATAGGACTGAAATTAACAATATTCTTTCTCCAAACCAAGGACACACTCCCCTCTCTCCATCTCTTCTTGTTTATAATTTTTTTTCTCCTGAGGCTGGGGTTAAGTGACTTGCCCAGGGTCACACAGCTAGAAAGTGTTAAGTTTCTTATTTGTAATTGAAAATAAAAATAAAGTTTTAAAAAGCCCACTTGCTTAGTCTCTGGAGAAACTGGACTCAAACTTAAAGTGGTTATTGCAAAATATTTTCTTTTCCTCCTACATGGGCTGCAGGTACTTCCTGGCCCTGGGAGTCTTTTTCTCTTTTCTCAGAAGTTTTTCCTAAGTTTACTTCAGCATGTAGCATAGCTTAGGAACGAGCTTACCTTTATTATGGCTATGGTGTCTTGGCTGTCAGATTGATGTACTTCTGGACGTGGTCACCTCACCCGCTACCAGCTCTGATTGTTGACAAGATGGTGGTTTTGAACTTTTAAAATTCACAAAATTAAAGTCTATTGCATTCATTCTATCACCAAAATTCACTCACCTAATATATCAGCAAAGAACAAACAAAACAGAGGCAAAAAAAAAATCACAGTGCCATCCATTCATAACATGTGGCAACTAGATGGGAAAGGAGCCCCAAACATCTACAGCAGTTTTTGCTCCACTCAACATTAGGGAAAATAAAGGCAGTCTTTTTATATACACACACTTGATTCCAGCTCAGCTGGAATTAAAAAGACTTTTTGTATTATGTGTTAAGATGATAGAAAGTAGGTGGAGGATAACTGAATGTACTCTGAAGTGGGAGTAGAGCCTCTTCATTACACGTGGAGACTCATCAATCATATACATGGGTTGTTACTGGGCAGGGCATATTCTCAGAGCTATAAGGACTGAGTCCCCATTCGCCAATCCATCTATTATACTGGTGTGAAGTGAAAAGTGTGCAAAAACTTACTAGAAAAGATGGAGGAAGGGAAAATGCACTTATTAAGCACTTACCATATGCCAGGCATTGTGCTAAGTGCTTTACAAATATTTTGTATTTGTGAATGAATAGATGAATGAATGAAATGAAATACAAATATTTCATTTGATCTAAAAAAAGGTGAATTTTTGTTTCCTTAAAACAGGAACAAGAAGATAGCAATTTGAATTATTGAGATATTAGTGGAGAAAAATATCTGTGTAGAGACCAATTTAAATTGTTGGTACAGCCTCTTAGACAGCTGTTTTGGTCTAAATCCTGGCTTCTAGTCAAAAAGGATTCTGTTTACTTAAGGACCAGAGTGCTGACAGATAGCCTGTCTGAGGGTTGAGAAAGGTAGGACATGTAGTTCTCCTAAACCAAGAAGTGTTGTAAAGTCCTTAAGGTTAAGAAATGTCTTTTTTTTTTTTACTGCAAAATTGCAGAATCATAGAATTTCTGAGATGAAAGAGACCTTAGAGACTCCCTAGTTCAATCTCTATCTGAAAATTCCCTTATAAATTCCCTGACATATGTTCATCCTGCCTTTACTAAAAGAAAGTATTCTTTAAGGAAAGAAACTATTAGCTCTTAAGATAAACAAACCCAAAATTTGGTTATATGGATGAAATAAAATACTATTTTGAGGTAAGAACTGAAGAAAAAAGACAGTTTCAAGAAACTTAAAAGGAGTTATATGAACTGATGCAGAACAAAGTGAACAATTTATATTATAATGTAAATATTGCAAAAACAATTTCGAAAGACTTAAGAACTCTCATAAGTGTAATCATCAGCTATGATCCCAGAAGAATTATAAAGAAGAGCACTGATAGATTAATGTGTAGAATGAGATCTATGTTTTAGACCAGTGATCAATGTAAGAATTCATTTTGCTTGATTTTACATTTTTATGAGTTTTTGTTTTGTTTTGTTTTTTCATTTTCATTGAGAGAGGGGTAGGATAGACAGAATACTAAAATGTACTTGGTTATTGAACAAAAGAAAATTATTTTAAGAATATAAAACCTATTCCATTTCTTGAATGTTCTAAATATTAAAATTTGTTTTGCTTTTTAGATTAAGTCTAATTCTACTTCTTGATAACTTCCACTTAGTGTTTTTAATTGTATCATTTGGGGCCAAATCACATCTACTCCCTTTCCAGCATGACAGCCTTTAAAATGCCTGAGCTATTATATAAAGAGTCCTTGATTTGGGGTCCAAGGTCCTAAGTTCAAATCCTACTTTTGTCAAATGACTCTGGCCAAGTCACTTAAGCTCACTGGGTCTATATTCTCATATATCACATGAGAGAGATGACACTCAAATATCCCTTCCAGCCTTAAATCCATGTTCTTTGAACCTCTCTCTCTCTAATTCTTTTCTTCTCCAGACTAAACATTTCTGTTTTGTTCAGCCAGTACTGAGCTTATTCACTCTCCTGATTACCTTGTCAAGGTCAAATTCCACATTCTGAGTGCAGTAGCTCTCAAATTGTACTGTGTTGGGTTATTTGTGTGTGGGGGGGGATTTGGGGGGAGGGATTGTATGTAGCACTGTTGATTCATATTGAGCTTGTGATCCCCTAAAGTGTAGAGGCAATGAGATGGCTCTGAGGACAGAGCACTGGATCTGGAGTAAGAAAAACCTGAGTTTGAATTCTGCCTTAGAAACTTACTAATTGTGTGATCTTGGGCAGATAATTTAATTTCTGCTTGCTCAATGGATAGAGTCCTGACAGGGCCTAGAGCTAGGAAGTTCTTCAGTAGTGCCTCAATTTGAGGGTTTTCTTGGTAGAGATACTTGAATGTTTTGCCATTTCTTTCTCCAGCTCATTTTACAGATGAGGAAACTGAGGCAGTGTATATCGCATTGTTGATACATATTAAGCTTGTTGTCCACTGGAATATAGGGACATCTAATAGGATCAGTAGATAGAAAACTGGATATGGAGTCAGGAAGATCTGAATTCAAATCCAGTCTCAAAAGCTTAGTAGCTGTGTTACCTGAGACAAGTAATCTAACGTCTGTTAAAAACCATTCCAGTGTCTTTGCCAATAAAAGCTCATAGGCAGTGTGATTCACAGAGACATGAAGAGCCAGACACAACTGAACAACAATAACCATAATAAGCCTTGTTTCCTGCATCTTGTCCTTGTAAAGTTGATTTTTGAGCTCAAGTATAAGATTACATTTACAATGCCAATTTGTAATACGGTGCTTTGCACATAGTAGCTTCTTTATTAATATTTGTAAACTTGCAAAGAAAAAAATCTAAGCTTCTAATTTCAGTTTGAACAAAGTAGGATTTTCTAACCATGCTGGCTACTTATAATTACCTGAGTAATATAAATGGAAGCTTTAAAATTTTAAGAAAACATTCTTTGCATTTAGAATTGCTGGCTGGATATAATATTCTCATTTTCTTCTTTTCCTTCTTCTCATCCTTTCTTTTCCTTTATCTCTCTCTTATCCTCTTTTTCTTTCTTCCTTCTATACTTCCTTCTTTCTTGCCTTCCTCCCTCCCTCTCTTATTTTTCTTCCTTCCTTCCTTCCTTCCTTCCTTCCTTCCTTCCTTCCTTCCTTCCTTCCTTCCTTCCTTCCTTCCTTCCTTCCTTCCTTCCTTCCTTCTTTCTTTCCTTCCTTCCTTCCTTTTACTATTTTTCTTTCTTTCCCTCAAGTATAAAAGATGTTCCAGAAGACAATTTGCTATAAGCAATCCCTTTAGAATATGACCTCTTTTCAAAGGTTAAAAAAATTCCTTCTCATTAATAAGCAAGTAGCTATTTTCTGCAATCTTGATTATAAATCAGTTATTTGAACTCATTACAGACAGTCCTGCTACTTTCACAAATCCTTCTCAGATCCCTTGTCCTTAATGACCTTAGGTAGTAAGGCTATGTTTTTGAGTCACAGTGAGCTGGAAGGAACCTCAGGGGGCATCTAATCCAAACTCATTTTACAGATTGGGAAATGGAGGCCCACAAGAAGATTGGAATCCAGATCCTTTGACTCAGGATAAGTATACTTTTCAATAAACTCTTCCCCATGGGAAAGTCTGCTGCTTGGAGACAACAACTGTTTTTGTCTTTCTTTTGTGCTCAGCACAGTGCCTGACACAGAGAATGGGTTTAATAAATGCTTGTTGACCTACTGATTGTGTAAATTCCAAGAAGTCATGGATGATGTTTCATCTAAACTTTGTGTCTCCTACTGCATCAGTGCCCTGATAATTATTACTTATTATTTTTCCAATTAAAAGTCATTTTTATTAGTCTGTCCTTTCCAATACAGCCTCATAATGAGGAAATAAGGAAATAATGAGGAATAAAGACTTTGATATACAGTTATTTTGTCCAATAAAACAAATTGCCGTATCAGTCATGTTTGAAAATGTATGCCTGTCTCTGCTTTTAAGTTCATTATTACTTCTCTGCTAGGAGGGTGAGTGGTATATTTCATCTTCATTCTTTCAAACTCATGGTTTTTCATTGTGTTGATCAGAGTTCTAAAGTCTTTCAAAGCTGTTTTTCTTTATAATGTGATCATTGTATAAGTTATAATCGTACTTTTGTTTACTTCCATCTGTATCAGTTCACAGAATTCTCAGTTTCCTCAAAAAAAAAAGATCTATTATATAATTTCATATGGCCAATAACATTCTATTACATCCACATACTACAATTTATTTAGTCATTTCCCTAATAAAATAGCCCTTACCAGGAAAAGAAATTCTATATAAATATTTTTGTACATATAGATCCTTTCCCTTTTTCTTTGATTTCTTTGATGTATAGAACTAGTATTGAGATAGCTGTCAGAGAATATGCACAGTTTGGTAACTTCTATAATTATTGTTCTAAATTGCTTTTTAGAATAGCTGAATCAATTCACAGCTCTACCAACTGTTTTCACACAGTCCCTCCAACATCTATCATTTTTCTCTTTGTCATTTTTGCCAGTGTGATAAGTGTAAGGTGGAACATTAAATTGCTTTAATTTCCATTTCTCTGACTTTTAGTGATTTAGAATATGTCTCCTTATATTCTTGAGTCTTGGTTTTCTTCCTTTAGATACTGCCTATCTACATTCTTTGATCATTTATTTGTCTATTGTATAATGATTCTTAAGTTTTACAAAGATATGTGACCTTTATCAGGAAAAAAAAAACTTTGTAAATTTTTCATCCCAGTTTTCTTTTTTGATTCTAATTTTCACTGTTTTAAATTTGAAAACAAAAATTCATATGACCAAAATTGTCTGTTTTATTGTTTTATCATTTGTTTAGTCATGAGCTCCCTAGTCCATAGATCTAAAAATTAATTTCTTCCTCAAGGCAGTTAAATAGTGAAATGAATAGAGTTCTGAGCCTGGAATCAGGAATATCTAAGTTCAAATCTGTTCTTAGATACTTACTAGTTAGTTGATAGCTATAGTTAATAGTACCTACCTCATATGCCCTTTGTGAAAATCAAATGAGATAATATTTATAAAGCACTTAGCACAATGTCTGGCACATTAATAAAGGCATTTAATAAAGATTATTTCCTTTCCTTTCCCTATCCTTTTAGTTTCTTTAATTTGTTTATGATGTGACCTTTTATATTTAAATGATACATCCCTTTGGAGTCTATCTTGGACTATGTATGAGTATAATTCTAAACTTAATTTATTCCAGACTGCTGTCTAAACTGGAAAAATCTAGAATTTTTGCCAAACAATGAAATCCCTCAATAAATGGAGTCTTTGGTATTATCAAATAGTATGCCACTGTGTTTATTTGCTTCTATTTGTCTATTGACATCTCTCTTTTTTGACAAATATTAAATCATTTTAAATGTTACTTCTTTGTAGTACAGATTGAGATCTGGTACTGAGAGATCTATTTTCTTCCCCTTTTTTCATTATTACCTTTCATTATTACATTCTTCCATGTGATTTTTCCACCCCAGATCTATAAACTAGTGTTTTGGGAAACTGATACAGCACTGAAAAAGAAGTTAATTTAGGTAGTGATTTTTTTAAAAATCATGATGGCTTCACCTACTCTTGGAGAATTAATGTTTATTTAATTATATTTTTGCAAAGAAATTCACATAGTCCTTCATCAATCTTAGTTGATACTCCCACATATTTTTTAGCTACTGTAATTATTTTGGATGGATTTTCTTTTTAGCTCTTCTTGATGAATGTTAATGATTTATTTGGATTTTTCTCCTATCTTGCAACTTTTCTGGTTACAAATTATTTCAATTAAATTTTAATTGGCTCAACTCAATATTGTGGGCAGATTCTTCCTTCTCCTGAGTATAGTAGGTCAGACTAAATCCTTGCTTTAAGAGACTTCAGATTGTGGGACTATGCCAGGGGTGGGATCAGCCTGAGTTCTTGCTCTTTTCACAAATCTCTGGCATCTCTATGGCTATTGCAGGCTCTGTTTGCAATTCTTTTCCACTATTGCCTATATCTTGGGGTTTACTGGCTATATTTCTTTCCTCAAGGAAAGGCCTTAAACCAAGATCACTCTCATTCTTATTGGCTACCAGTAGGTCCTAAACCCAGTCCAGTTTGGTCATTGTTTGGGTCCTCATTGACTCAGATTAAATGTAAATGTCAGCCATTTCTGCTTTGGCCAGAAATCCTGAGGGTCTTTTCCTCCCAGATTAATTAATTTAGATTTTTTTGGACTAAGCTAAAGAGGAGATTCTTGCCTCAATTCCTACTTAGCCTTAATCACTGGATGTATTCAGCCTTAGTCAAACTGAGATCTGTTGAAGACTTTAGCTTAAAAAAAGCTAGGGTCTCCCACTGCATCCAGGACCATCTCCAATCCTTTTGATCTCTATCTTTCCATTGAACCTAGATGCTCCAGAGGTAAAAGTGAAGCAGGTGACCTTGCACAGACCTCCCTCATTTAAATCCAATTCACTTACATGTCATGGCATCACCTCCCTGATATCAGTCTTCTTTGAGAAGGAAGGACAAACAACAACCTCTATAACTTTAGACAAGATATTTCCCTTTCACTGTACTGGGGAATCAATGGAATTATATAAATAATTCCTTCGGAGGTAGAGAACATTTTGACCCATTGCTTATTTCCTTCTCTAATGGTTTTTATTGTTACATGATTTAATTAAATATTACTGCTATTTAATCTGTATGACTTTTGTGTTCTTTTATAAGACAGAAAAAGTTCTCTTTGGGTAGTGGCTTGCATAATGAACCAAATAAATGATTTTTCAAAATGGCCATATTAAAAGTGTGGTTTCAATTGGGGTACCTTGCTTTAAATGAGAAAAGATTAACAAGCATTTCTGTGGATAGCACTATAAGAGTTGCAAATAAGTTTATTAGCTATTTCACTTGATTCTCACAAAACCAAGTAAATACATGATCTTATCTCCATTTTTACAATTGAGAGAACTGAGAAATGCAGACATTAAATATTTTGTCTAGAGTCATACAACTAATAAGTATCTTGGGCAAGACTGGAACTTAGGTCTTCTGATTCCTAGCCCAACATTCTATCTGCTTTAGCAATAGTCCCTCTTAGCTGTGCATTCTATGATACTCTTGCTACCCAGCTCCCATTAATAGGTCATGATCTCTGACTGTTTTAGTGAGAACAGATTGCACTGATTTATGCTCATTCTCCAATTCCATCTTCCGTTTGTAGCAAATGACTGGGAAAATAAATCAACATTTATCAGCAAACAATTACTTTTTTCCCAGTGAAAAGCTAAATAACAGAAACAGAAGCTGGGATGGTGGTTTCTTTAGCACTCTCCTTGGAATACCTCTTTCCATTAATGCATTCATTGTGAATCATAGGCCGCAGAGATGTAAACCTCAGTTCTTCCTCTCTGGCCTTTTTCCTCTTCTGGATTTCTACAGGTAATTTTAACTTTTAACTGAGACTAGTTGAGGAATTGAGATCCTGAGGCACTATGGCATTTTCTTTGTCAAAAATTAAGAGCTGGAAATAATCTAAGGGATCATTTGATCCAATAACATCTCATTCAACAATCATCTCATAGATGAGTAAACTAAGTTTTAGTGGCTTGTCCAAGGTTCTAAGACTCTGGGGCAGGATTTGAACCCTGGCTTAGAATAGTCAATAAGAACTGAATTGAAATTCTACTTCTAACACTTATGAACTGTGTGACTATGTTCAAGTTATTTTCAACACATTTTGCAAACATTACTCATTAGACTCTTACAACAATCCTATGAAGGAGATACTAAAGGGTTGTTTATAGGGGTCCAGTAAAATAATGTCTATTGTTATCATACAGGCTATCTTGGGACTCAGATCACAGAATATACCTTTCTTAGCAAATTTCTCAGATTGCTTCATTGCCCTCTTGGAATGGAATATTGTTGAAACTCCTGAGGTGGGATAATCCCAAAGAATAGTTTATCCCAGATTGTTTCACTTTCTGCATGAAGCTGTTTCTGATACCCACAAGAGGTAGTATCTTCCTCCCCAAGGTTACCTGGTATCTGTTTTGTGGTTACCCATGAATCCCTTCTTTGTACAACCTGTTAGGTAGTTCAATACAGATTTACAATTAAGTTTATCAAAATTGATCTCAAGTTCCCCTTTAAGCTTTCCTCTCTTATGTGGTCCACACCTTTATAACAAACACTTGCAACGGAAATAAGCTTATCTTTACCTAGAGACAAAGCACTTTATAAAAGTGCAGACAGCAAAGAAAGAGGTTTAAATAGAATAGGAAACTCTAGAGGACAGCAATACCAGTTAGCCAAGCAGCAATAAAGCAAAGGGAAAGAGTAGAGAGGGGCCAACTTCACCATGTTCTGTGGAGTGCCAAACTCGTCCATTCAGAAAATAGATAATTCTTTTCAGGTAGATCACTCTTTAAGAAGGTCAATCAGCCAGACAAGGCCCTGATTGCTCATAAGTATGTTTGATTCTTGGTAGCAGAGCTCTTCCCTTGCAATCTATTAACCCTTATGATTTTTTATCCTCTACTTCTCTCCTTTCCTGAAAACAAAAATTCCTTAAGTTTCCATGTTTCTCAAGGCATACCTCCTATGATCCTTCAATCCTTTCTTTAAGTTGGGAATAACTATGCTTCCCATTAACTTTTTTGCCAATAAGAAGCTACATTTATAGGTATCCCAGTTGCCTCCCCTGTAAGTTCTTTGAGAACAGAGACTGTTTGAACTTGTCTTTGCATTGTGTCGAGTGACCACAGTGCCTATCATGGAAAGACCCTTAACAAATGATTATTGATAGATTTTTTTAAATTAATAATATCCTTTTCTTTTATGTTTTGTTTTTTAAGTAAATCACTCTAAGGCAAGCTTATTGCTGAGACCACCATATCTTCTGTTAAGTCTTTTAAAAATCATAGTGAACTGGAAAGTTCCTGTAGGACTGATCACAGCCCAGTGTTTCAATTTTCAATTCAGGGAAGAGGATAAATTCTTTAAACTTAAAGGTTGGTGAATTTGACTTCAGCACTGGCAAAATTCCAGAATGCATTACGACAGCTATTTGTTAGTGAACATCAAGAAAAGGAAGCCGTGACAACAAAGAAGCCATATGAATTCATAAAGCACAGGCCATGCTAGATAAACCTTATTTCTTTTTTTTGACATGGTCACAAAACTTGTGAATCAATCAGAAAGATGTCATGGAAATCATATCTTTAGATTGTAATGCATTATTTGACAAAGACTTGATATTATCTGTATGGTCAGGATGAAGAGATTTAGACTAGAGAATAGTATATTTGGGGAGATTCTGAATTGATTGAACAATCAAAACCAAAGATTAGTCAGTGGAGAAAAGGAGAAGGGAACAAGCGTTTATTAGGCA
This sequence comes from Sminthopsis crassicaudata, assembly GCF_048593235.1. Classification (NCBI taxonomy): domain Eukaryota; kingdom Metazoa; phylum Chordata; class Mammalia; order Dasyuromorphia; family Dasyuridae; genus Sminthopsis; species Sminthopsis crassicaudata. The sequence continues at coordinate 275,008,766 of NC_133620.1, forward strand.
CTTATTATATACTAGGGGTTGTTAACGTGCTTGTATTATCTTATTTGATCCTTACAACAGTCCTGAGAGGTGGGTACCATGATTGTTTTTGTTGTTAGAACCATTTCATTCATGTCCAACTCTTCATGATCCCATTTGTATTTTCTTGGCAAAGATACTGGAATAGTTTGTCATTTCCTTCTCCAGCTCATTTTACAGATGAAGAAATTAGGGCAAATAGGGTCAAATGACTTGCTCAGAGTCATACAGCTACTAAGTGTCTAAGGCCAGATGTGAACTTGGGAAGCCAAGTCTTTCTGACTTCAGTTCAGGCATTCTATGTACTATATCACCTAACTGGCTATGCTATAATTATCCTCATTTTATAATGTCCACAACCAAATCTTAATCCTTGGATTAATGTTAAAATTTTTGTTGGGGGGGAGGAAAGGGAAAAAGAAAAAGCATTGATTAAGAATATTATGTGTTAGGTGCTATACAAAGTGTCTTATAAATATTGTCTCATTTGATCTTCACAACAATCCTAGGAAGTAGGTGCTATGATTATACCCATTTCACAGATGAGAAAATTGAGACAATTTAAGCAACCTTCAGGATCATACAGCTAGTGTCTTAGATAAGATTCAATCTCAGTTCTTCCTGATTCTAGGACCTTCAATTTCTTTTCCTTGCTGCCTAACTAAGAAGTTTTCTAGTAGATTGTTCCACAGAGCTGTCCCTGGCCCTGTGCTTGCTGTTCAAGGTTTTCATCAATGGCTAGGATAAAGGAAAAAAAGACATCCTTATCACATTTATAGATTTACAAAGCTTATAAGTGTAACAAATACATTGAATGGTAGAATCAGGAATCCCAAAAGATTTTAATTAGATTGATGTGAAAAATCTAGGGATAAATCTAAGTGATTTCACAAGGGAACTTCCCAGTAAGGGAACTACTTCTACCAATGCAATTGGCATCTTCTCTCAAAGAGCTACCCAGGATTTTAAGAGGTAAAGAGACTTGCCTAGAATCACACAGCTGCTATGTATGAGAAGTAGGACCTGAACCCAACTCTCCCTGGTTTCGAGGCTGACTCTCTCTTCAATGAAATGCAAACCAAATTGATTTCACTTGAGTGGACTTTCAGTTGTTCCCAGATCTTTAATCTCTTTTGAAGGAACTCTGTAAGAATCCAATTTTCTTTTTGACAAAAGCTTTGACAGAAGTTTTTTTTCCTTTTCCTTTAATTGCCTTTGCATTGGGGAAATCTGTTTTGAGCACCAAGTTGGACTCTTTATGAGTATTAGGTAATCAGCAACCTCTAATAAGATTTCTAAAGTTTTTGTTGTTGAATGTGAATAACTCTGCTTTGGGAAGTGGCCATGCTTTCTACCTGTTAAGTTTAGGGGCATTATAAGCTCTATGCTGCAGGATTCTTTTAGAAAACCAAATTTAATATGATTAATGTAATATATTACTGTAATATTAATCATGTATTATGTAATATTAATCATGTATGATGATTATATGTAATATGGTTAATATGAATAATGTAAAGTTCTACAATTGGGTTTTAAAAAGTTATTTGCTGTTGATGGAAGTAGAGGATGGGAGGATGGGAGAGTTATAGCTAGACTACACAGTTCATGTAATTCATGTGAAAAAGTTCTGGATGTGACTCAACAGTATAACAAAAACATTTTTAAAAAATCAGAGAAGACCTTAAGCAGAAATAATAGAGGCATTACATCCAGAACATAGGATCTGAGATCCCTAGAATTAATTGATCACATCTGGAATGTTCTGTCCAGTTCTAGAGATCACATTTTAGGAAGGTTATTGACAAACTGGAAAGTGTCCAGAACTGGGTAACTGAAATGGTGAGGGGTTCATAAACCATGCCATATAAAAATAGACCAAAGGAACTAGAAATATTTAATCCAGAGAAAAAGTGTCTGTGTGTATGTGGTGGGGAGGGGAGGGGTTGGGGAAAGAGGGGTGGGGTTCAGGGGTGAGAGAAGCAGATAATTGATATCTTCATGTGGAAGAGGGGTCAGATTAGTTTTTCTTATCTCTGGAGGGCAGAGCAATGGGTAGAAAATTTTTTAATGAATGAGTGCTAAAGCAATTATTAAGTGCCTACTATATGCAAAGCACTACACTAAGTAGCTTGGTAGTTTCTGCTTTCAAGAAACTTACATTCTAATGAGGGAGGCTATTGATAAAATCACATCAGTTTTTGATATTGAACTATGTGGTAGTGTCAAGGACTTTGCTGATAAGTTCTGAAAAATGAAACTATAGTTTCTCAAAGGAAATAACGAGAGGAAAATAGGAATGAAAAGATATGGTCATGTCAGATCCCAAACTATATTTTAAAGTAGTAATCATCAACATTATTTGGTGCTGATTAAAATTACTTTATTCATTGTTTGATAAATAACGTAAACTTTTACTATGTACAATGTTCTCTTGATTCTGTTCATTTCACTTTGCATCAATTCATGTAAGTCTTTCCAGGTTTCTGAGAGCAACCTGCTTGTCATTTCTTCTAACGTGATAATATTCCATCAAAATCATATACAACTTGTTCAGCCATTCCCTAATTGATGGACATCTCCTCAATTTCTAATTCTTTGCCATCATTAACAGAGTTGCTATAAATATTTTTGTACTTAGAAGTCTTTTTTTGAAAATCCTCTTTGAAGTACTGATCTAGTAATAGCATTGCTTGGTTGAAGAATAAGCATGATTTTATGCCCTTTGAGAATAATTCCAAATTTCTCTGAAGGGTAGTTGGATCAGAATACCACTTTGCCAACAGTGCATTAGTGTCTCAATTTTTCCACATTTTCTACTCCAACATTTATCATTTCCTTTTCTGTCATATTATTCAATTTGATAGGTATGGAGTAAGGATACTTTAAAAAAAAGAAAGAAAGAAAGAAAGGATAAGTTGGTTGAGAGCAGGGATCATCTTTTATGTGTTTTTTTTTTTTATCCCCAGCATTTTGCACAGTGATCAGCACATCTTAGATGTTAAGTGACTTTTGACTATTGACTGGATGATTTTTAAAACTTAAAAGCTTTTTGCATGAAGAAAATTAGGATAAAAGGAGAATTTTAATTGGGGAAAATATTTTCACTAATTCTTTCTTATAAAGACATCCCCAAGATAGAGAGGAAATAAGTTCAAATATGTAAGGCTAAGAGTCATGTTCCAACATATAAGTTAGGAAATAAATGCTTCTCAAAAGAAGTGCAAATCATCAACAATCACATGAAAGATTGCTTCAAATCACTAATACAAGTTGTTTTCATTTTCATTTTGAAATTTTACTTCATACCCCCCCCCCAAAATAGCCAAGGTGACAAAAGACAAAAATAGGGTTTTGGGTTTTGTAAAATTAGGCAAACTAATATTCAACCATTCTGGGAAACAATTTTGAATCATGTGATAAATCACTAAATTGTTTATACCCTTTGACCCAGAGATCTTAATGATGGGTATGGATTCTTAAAGAGGTCAAAAACAGAAAGGCCCCATAGATATTAAAATATTTATAGCAGCATCTTTATTTAGTGATAGCAACAAACCAAATAAAATAGGCCCTGATTAGTAAAGTCTAAACAAACTGTAGTATATGAACATAACGAAACATTGTTGTAAGGCTATAAGGGTATGAGGGCAACATGTGAGAAAACTGATACAGTATGAAAAAGTAGAACCAGGAGAAAAAAAATATATATGTATATATAATTATTACAATGATGCAAACAAAAAGATCAAAATGAAGCTAAAAAATGAACAATTTAAATCACTAATCTTGTTTTTGGAGAAGAGATAAGGAAGTACTTGGAAAAGATGGGGAAATATTGGTCTAGAATGTCACATACCCAGTTAGATATAATCATTATGCTAGCTGGTTTTTCAAAACTGTTTTTCTTTGTTTCAAAGGTGGGATTTTTATGGTGGTAGTGGGGTAGGATGGGAGGGGGTGTATACAGAAATGATTAAGATAGAAAAACAAAAGACACTTTAAAAAACCCATCAGATCCTTAGCATAATGAGGTATCAGAGTAGTACTTTTGTAAAGAATCAGAGGCCTTGGTCATAGCAAGTACTGAACAACATCACACAAAAATGAAATAGACTTTATCTTAATAGATAGGAAATGACTGGATGCTGACAAGACAGGCATTTCACAATCTATGTATAGTCAGATTAGCCACTGCTTGTAGTAAAGGTCAAAATCATTTTAAATTAGAAGAAAAGAGAAAGATAAGAAGAAGATATTGTGTACAATTATACCAGCTCCAAACCAGCGTGTTTAAACAATCCAATCTCTGTCACCATTTCTTAGGACAATTGAACCAATGCAAAATAGTCACCAAGGGCAAGGAGGTTAAAAAAAAAAAAAAGCACCCAGAATTCACCTCAACCAGCAAACACTGGATCTCCTTGTCGCACAGAAAGACAAGGCAGCCAAGGGCAACACTGGCTTAGAGAATAAGCTAATTTTCAAAACATACTTGGAAAGATGATGGAAGATTATGAAAAGTATTGCTTCATAAAGTGACGAAAAACAGTGGAGGGTAAAACAAGCTTACCAAAAGCTCAGTATAAGCCAGATCATCCCATATCAACCAGATCACCCCAAGAACACTGTAAAACTGGTAGGAGGTCAACAAAGAGAAACAAAATAGAAAATATCCGCCACCATTTCTATGATCTATTTGTAAAAGTAATTCCCACTGGAATCTGTCACCTCAGTTACAACCTACAGTCCTATTGAAGAGAGCATTTCAATACTCCTAGCATCTTTATATTTCTGTATAGCTTCCTTTGTCCTTTTCTTCTGAGATGCTTAGCTCCTGGGAGATGAGAACTCAGCTTGGAAAACTTGATATAACCCAAGACTCAAGGAGTTCTAAAAGGAAAAAGGAAAGACAGATATGGAATTAATATGATGAAGGAACTAGCATGGTCACATCAAGGTGTACCAGTTCCAGGACTAGTGAGTAGTATCCTCTAATTATGGCAGAAGCAGCTGGGTGAGTGATAGGTCTCAAGCTATTTGATAGAGCAGTCACTACTCTCATACAGGGAACTAGTTTGCATAATGGTGGAGAAACATCGTACCCAGCCCAGTGCTTACCTACTGTTGGAGAGACTGATGGTTCTCTGAACAATTGCCATTCCCTAGCAAATGTCACAAATTAATTGCTATAAATGAAAGAATAAATGGATGAATGAATAAAAGAATGTTCTCCTTCACACCGACTTCTCATGGTATGTAATTGGCCCAGGAAGTAAGGAAAAATTGGACACACAAATTTCTATCTGAAAAGTTAGGAGACCATGAAGTACCTTCTGTAGGACTTGGATGTTGGCTTATTGCTAGCATAATCCCTTTATTTATTCATGTATTTACTAATTACCCACTTGAACCTTGAATTTTGAATAATATGTAAAATCTAAGAAGAAATAGAGAATTTTCTGATAAGATGAGAGCAAACAATTCAATGTAAGGAGAGCCTGGAATTAATAGCACCTTCACCCCCAATTGTATTCTGGTATCTATTGGGACACAGCAGAGAAAGGAGCACCTGCTACATGAGGAAGTAGAAGTGGCATTTAAGATGAAGTTTGGAAAAAAGAGTTTGATCTCACTAAACACATACAGATAAAATCTCTGCTGTAGGAGGCAAGATATAAAATAATAGTTAATAATAGCAAACATTCTAATAGTTAATAATAGGTAGCAGTTTAAGATTTTCAAACATATATACATGTATATAATCTCATTTAAGAAACTACATGCAAATATTCATTTTAAGATTATATATATATATGTATGTATGTATGAAATCTCATTCAAGAAAAGCCATACAACTTTCAGTTTTCAAGATATCATCAAGAGGAGAAAATTATACAAAGCACGGAAAGGATCATGAAATTATAAGATCTTACTAGTGACAGATCCATATGCTTGCCTAAAATGTCTATATGGAACCTATCCAGAATGCTAAGGATTTTCTTTTTCATCTTTTATTTTTTGTGGATATTTCAAAACTTGAGCCATCCATCTATCATCCCTTGATCTTCTTATATGACTAGTCCGACTAATTTTCTGGTGATCAAGGTCCTTGAAAATATTTTCTATTTGACTGCTCATCATCCCATTAACTTTTCAAAACAAAATATACCATTCCTCTGGTGTGTTGCCCCCATAGTCTCCTTGAGGTCAAGGACTGTCTTTGTTTTTGTAGTTATCACATGATAAAAAAAATTTGTTTTAATTATTCATTCATCCTTTTATGTTACTTCTGGTATACACATTGCTGCTGGCAACATTCTGTAGCTTATTTGTACCTACTATATGTCTTTTCACAGCCCTTTGTGTTGCTCACAATTTTGATTCTTCTTAGAGCATAGTGTTCATATAATACAAAAGAAAATAAGACAAGATAGACTTGTCATCATCTTGTCAATTTCACCTCATCCATAGATTTTTGATCATTTCTCTACTCTCTCTCACACTACCACCATTGTCCATTGTCCGTGGTCTTTTTACCTCTCTTCTGGATTATTGCTACTTTCATCACAACAAAGGACACCCTAATACACTTAATTATTTAATTTCATTTCATGATCTGGAAAATAGACATTTTTTATCCATTTATCTTTTTTTTTCCCTGGGTGTTTTGATAGTTTGATTGCTTTTGAGTGACTGTTGATCTTGTTGAGGAGGCCTCACAAAGTTCTGAGGATCATTCTCAAGAAGATCTCATTCCCAAACAGGATACTTGGAGAAATCTCATCATCTCCAGAAAACTGCTCTTCCACTTAAATTCTGTTTAACCCATCCTTCAGATCAGCAATCTCTCCTTTGATAAACATGGGACTCCCTTTTGTATGCCTCTCTTGATATTGGAAATTGGAAGATTGTGAAACTAAGTGTCTGTCATTGCTTCTATCAAAAGAATCTCACTTGATCTTTAAAAGGACAGGAGATACTTTGTTAGAAGAATGTCTTAAGGCTGTGTTTTGTATTATAATATTATATATTTTGTATTATTGCATTATACTTCTCCCCCATCAACAAGCAATAAATACAAGTAGTTGATGGAAAGTAAGATCTTACATTCTTTTCTTTTTTCCATCAACTATGTGACTATAAAAATGTTAGATACATTAGGGAAAATTTGCTGTGAATGCCTTTTCTTGTCCCTCCTCATGTTTTCTTCGAGGATAACCAGGCAGTCACTGATGTCCTCTCAGTTTTTGAGATGAGATATAATATTTGATCTTAATTATTCTTTGGAATCTTTCCTCTCTTTGAGATATATTGGAAAATTAGTTCTTGAGTATCTTTCAAATTGTGTTAGCTCTAGCAAAGATTTATTCTATGTATTTTTGGTCTGATCTAGCAGCTTTTCTCTACCTTATTTTCCTAACCACTTTTTTTCCACTTCCTTATAAGGCATAATAGTCACAAATATTAAAATCAAAGTGTGATAGTTCCATATTGGTCACAAGTATTAAAGTCAAAATGATTTAATTAAATCAATGAAGAGAACAGATTGCTATAGAAACACTTACAGATTTGTTCCACTTAATATCTTTTCATTGTCCCTCTTGTGTTTATTTCCAAGTGTTATTGGGCTAATCTGGCCTAATTGGTTTAGTTGATTCTTACATCAAGCTGTCTTCAGAACCATATTTTTTTCTGTTTTTAACTATTTTGTGAGGCAAACTATCAAAAAAAACCCTCTCATCTTTCTCTTCTGTAATGTTTTTCAAATGAGTTAATATTCTAAAATAGTATCATCCTTAGCTCTCCCATTTCTAATCATTCTAGCATATAACATAGTGCTGGCCCACAATATTATCTATTAAATGAAAATGCTACCTATCTCTCTCTGCCAGTCCAAGAGTTGAAATTATTGTTTACTAGGCATTTTCTAGGTTCTTTGGCCTCCTTATTATGGGGAATATTTTCTAACCTGTTAAATATCTTTAAGAAATAGTTATAATCTGAGTCAATGTTTTTACTTTTGTCCATTTCCCATATTTGACAACTTTTAAAAGTTGGGTTGGATTAGAAGGAAAAGTTTTGTGTGAAAGGCTACAGAGCAAATAGAGAACCAAGAGAACAATGTAGATAATAACTGCAGTAATATAAATGAAAAGAACATTAAAAGATAAGCAGATTACAGTGAATGGAATGGTCAATCTTGTATTATAGATTTAGGATGGAAGAAATGGGGGAGGTCATAATGCCCAATTATTCTATATTATAGATGAGGAAACAGGACCGGTGTTGTTGTTACTTTCTTGAAGTTGCACAGGTAGTAACTCAAAGAGCTAAAATTTAAAATTTTTTGGATTCTAAAGCTATTTTTTCCCCATTATACCATGGTGTCCCCCTTATTGAAATGGACTTTTGTCCTCTGGTAGTAATTCAAAGAGCTAAGATTTAAACCCACATCCTCTAATTCCAAAGCCAGTGTCCTCTTCCAATTGTACTATTACTTTCTTTATGAAGCATATTTGTTTGCTCTTAGCAGAACAGAGGTGAATTATTGGTGCCGTATTGTCAGACATAGTTGCTGTGTTAATTAGTTTTGCTTGACCAATTTTCTTTGTTAGAAAGGATGGCTATTAGGAAGTGACCATGGAATAAAAAACCCAAAAGCATCAATCAAATATTTGAAAAATAGGTTGGGTTGGAGATGAAGCAATTGTACAAGTACAGTCAGGTTGTGGTTAGTTTGAATGATGAATCTGATGAAGTAGTCACATGTTTTCAAACTTTCACTCTTTATAATTATATAAAAAATGATAACTGTCACAGCAAATGGAAATATACAGCATAAATTTGATAAATGAAACCAATTATGGAGGTACAGGGGGAATATTTATATTTATTGAGATCTAGTTGTAAGTTTTATCATCTTTTCTTTGAATCTGGTGGTGTTTAATTTTTGCTCCAGCTAGTCATAGTTAACTAGTCATTGTTTGCAAAAGCAGTTGATTTGGGAATGACTCCCCAGTCAGTAACCAGACATTTCCTGTCTGCAAAGACATATTCTCATTTTTAAAAAATGATGTTGTTTGGTGCTTACCATGTCGTATACCTATCAACCTTTTTTTTTTTTTTAATTTTGGAAGTGAGTATTCATAACATACAGACTTGGGGGTTTTGAGTGATCTACAAGTTTTTCGTTTCTTTCATTTCTTAATTCTGAAACATATTTCCCGAAATATCTTTTCCTCCCACATTTCTCTGTGTCCCCCTTGGCATAAAAGTTACTAGACATCTGAATCTCTGGAGATAGCTTAGCTTGCTACACAATGAGTTGGATTTGGATTCAAATTTGCCTTGGATGCTTAGCTAGCCTAAGATGCTTATTATCATTCCACCTCCTTGAGTTTGGTTTCAGCATTTATAAAACAATTAGCTATATCCATGGTTCTTTTATTACAGCATGGTTGTGGGGTCTCAAATGAAGTTTGTTGTTATTGTTCAGTTATTTTGATTACATCTATCTCTTTCTTGGCAGAGATACTAGAGTTGTTCAGCTCATTTTACAATTGAGAAAACTGAGGCCAAGCAGATGAAATGACTTGCCCAGTATTACACAGATGGTAAGTGTCTGAGGCTATAATTGAACTCAAGAAGATGAGACTTCCTGACTCCAGGCCTAGCATTCTATCCACTGTGCCATCTAACTACCCCCCAAATGAGATAATGCATACAAAGTGTTTTGTAAACCTCAAAGAATTCTGTAAATGTCAGATATATTTAGGATTATTTTGACTTGGTTTGGAAGATCCTGTTGAAATCTTTTAGATTTTCTCTATTTCTTCACCCTCTGCCATGGACACCATTGTATAAACTAGAATTATCTTCACGGTGGTTTTTTTTCATTTACACTCATCATGAGTCCTAAAAATGACTAAAATGACCAAGAATCCCATGAAATGATGCTTCTTGTTGACTTTGAGTACATAATGTAGTTAGCTACTATATTTGGCTTTTGTAATTAACTATTTTCTCCTTCCTGTGAATAAATTCCTGTTAACCATAAAGGAAATAGCCTTAGATATGAAGGCAGAAGATCTACATTTAAACCCTGGTTATGTTATTTATTGAGTATATGACCTCAGGGAGGAGGTCTATAAGTTTTAATTTCCTCATTTGTTAAGGGAAGGAATTGGATAAAATGTTCTCCTAAGGTTTCTCACTTCAAATCTGGTCTCAGACACTTACTAGCTGTGTGACTCTGGACAAGTCACTTCACTGTATTTGCTTCAGTCTCCTTATCTGTTAAATGATCTGGAGAAGGAAATGGCAAACCCTCTAGTATCTCTGCCAAGAAAACCTAGTCTGGTCACAAAGAGTCAGATATGCCTTAAAAAACTCTACAACCAAAAAATTCCTTCCAGTACTAAATCCTGCAATCAAATCCTTTCTATTAGTAGCTAACTTGGTTCCATCAAAGCCTGTGTCAGAGTTTGGAGTTCCAGCTACATGTGGCTGTGGTTTGGTGCATTGGCAGGACCCTATGAGGATTTGAGTAGAATGCTGAACTTTAGACACTCCAGTATGGTTAACTGGATAGAGGTCAGAGTCAGAGATTCAGATAAAAATTATTGGAAGTTATTTGGGGAAAAGATAAGGACAGGAATTAGAATTGAGGTTTCTATAGTATTTTGTTGTTCAATTATTTAAATTGTATTTGACTCTTTGTGACTTCATTTGGGGTTTTGTTGCCAAAATACTAGAATGATTTGCCATTTCCTTCTCCAGTTCATTTTATGGATAATGAAATTGAGGCAAACAGGGTATAAAGTGACCTGCCCAGGATCACACAGCTGGTCTAAGGCAGAATTTGAACTCAGATTTTGTGATTCTTGGTTTGGTGCTCTACCCATTGTACCACCTAGCCATCTTTTTTTTTTTTTTTTTTTTTTTAAGAATTCCTCATTCTCTTGAATGAGGAAACACTCTCTACCAGTGCCAGGGTATACCTTTTCTACAACTTAGTCTTTTTTTCCTATTTTTATTAAAGCTTTTCATTTTCAAAACATATGTATGGAAAATTTTTCAACATTGACCCTTACAACATTGACCGTGTTCCAAATTTTCCCCTCCTTCCCCCCACCCATCCCCTAGATGGCAAGTAATCCAAAATATGTTAAACATGTACAACTTAAGTCTTAAAGAGTTGTCACCCTAGACCATTGCCATATGAAGTCACTTGCTAAAGGTCAGTTAGCTTGTATGTATCAGGTTGTTCTTATAGTTGTTGTTTGTCCTTCCTTGTCAAAGAGGACCATGACATCAGGGAGGCGATACCATGACATTCAAGTGAGTTGGATTTAAGTGAGGCAAAGTCACACTTTCCTCTCCAGAGCCATCTGGGTCCAGTGGCAAGCTATAGATCAAGATGACTGAAGATGGTCTTGGGTGCAGTGGGAGACATCTACCATTTTAAGCTAAGGTCTTCTAGGTCTCAGTTTGACTGAGCCCACACTCATTCAATGATTAAGGTTTGGTAGCAATTGAAGCAAAGAATCTCCTCTTTCATCTAGTCCAAAAAAATCTAAATAAATAAATGAATGATTGAATCTAGGAGAGGAGGATCCTCAGGGTTTCTGGTAAAAGCAGAAATTATTGCTATTTACATTCAGTCTGAGTGGATCAGGATCCAAACAATGACCAAATGGGGTTTAGCCTAAGATCTATTGGTGGCCAATGAGAATTGGATGTAGAATTTGAACCCAGGTCTCCTGGGCTCTAAGGCCAGTGTTCTGTTTTTGTCTCAAAGTTTTTCTTATTAGAAGAAGGCAGTTTATTAGGAGGCAGTACAATTCACTGGGAAGAAGATTGGATTTTGAATTAGAAGACCTGGATTCAAATCTCAGCTCTTTTGCTTGCTGTTTTAACCTCTCAGGTGCTCTGTTTCCTTCTCTGCAAAATAAGATAATTGGATTGATTTGCTGCTAATAATCCTTTCATCTCTAAAACTGTCATCCTAGGCTTCTATAATAACCTAGAAGAGGGAAAATGTATCTCTTAGACAACTTTTATCTCTAAGCACTATCTTTTTTTTTTTTTTTTTTTTTTTTTTTTTTTTTTTTTTGAGGCAATCATGGTTAAGTGGTCACATAGGGTCATAAAGCTGATAAGTAGCTAAGATTGAATTTAAACTCAGGTCCTCCTGACTCCAGAGCCAGTGCTTTATCCACTTTTCCATCTAGTTTCCCCTAATTGCTATGATTTTTTGCTCCACATGGATTCTCATGCTGGAGACAGATCTAGTTCTGACTTTATTTATTCATTTATTTATTTATTTTTAAATTAAAGCTTTTTATTTGCAAAACATATGCATGGGTAATTTTTCAACATTGACCCTCACAAATTTCCCATCCTTCCCCCCACCCCATCTTCTAGATGACAAGTAGTTTAATACATGTTAAATATGTTAAAATATATGTTAAATCCAATATATGTATACATATTTACAGTTATCTTGCTGCACAAGAAAAATGGGATCAAGAAGGAAAAAAAAACCTGAGAAAGAAAACAAAATGCAAGCAAACAATAACAGAAAGAGTGAAAATGCTATGTTGTGGTTCACACTCTTTTCCCCAGTCCTCTGTCTGGGTGTAGATGACTCTCTTCATCATAAGATCATTGGAACTGGTTTGAATCATCTCTTTGTTGAAGAGAGCCACAGTTCTGACTTCATTTAAAGGAATTTAGGCCTAACCTAGAAGATTCCTTTCAAGTACTTAATACAGAACATAGCATAAGATGACAGAGCTAAAAGAATAAATAAAATATTCGAACACAGGAAAAATCAGGAAAGAACCTTAGAATAGAAACCATTAAAAAAACAGAGCATGAATCTCCTAACTGGAAGGGACCTTCGAACATGAAGGAGGATGATCTAATGAAGCCAAAAACCATCTATTAAACATATACTACATAACAGGTTATGCTAACCACTGAAGATTCAATGAAAAGACCACAACAGTCCCTGTTTTCAAGGAACTCACAATCAGATGTTAAAAAAAAAAAAAGGTGCAAAATGAGAATAAATAACATATAGGTAGGACAAATTGGAGATAAGCTCAAAAGCACTAGTATTAAGAGGGATGGGAAAGACTTTTTTGCAAAATGAAACTTGAAAGGAATCAGGGAAGCAAGGGATAGAACTGAGGAGGAGGAAAATTTCCAGACACAGAGGAGAGCCAGTGAAAATTCCCAGAACAGAGAGATGGATTCTTATTTAAGGAACAGAGCTAATCATAGATTAGATCTCAGAGTATCTGAAAGGAAGTGATGAAGTCCAACCTTCCCATTTTATAGACTGGGAAACTGAGAGCCAGAGAAGAAAAGTGCCTTTAAAAAGTATACATAGGAGAGAGAGAGAGGCGACTACAAGCCAGTTTTCTTGACTTTGAGCTAAAGTTTTATTCTATTACACCATTGCTGCCTATAATAATACCTGTAGAAACTATCTCCTAGGGTTTCTGTAAAACCCAAATGAGGTATAGGGTAACAGTCGTTTGCAAATTTTAAGAAGCTTATCTTTAAAAAGAGATTATCAGTTATTAGTATTATTGTTTTTGTAATTATTGCACTTAGATACACTGTATTGGAAATAGAAGTATGTGTGTGTATCTGTATGGTAAAAATTTATTCAAAACCAAGATCTAAAACATTCTATTGCAGTCAGGTCCTGCTGACTTTCAAAAAAATCTTTTATGTTTATTTAGGCAAAATTAGAAATTTTTTTTTAGTAAATAAGTGGTATAAAGGCTAACCATTATGAGATAGAGAATGAAATTCATACAAGAAAAGGCAGAAGAGAAATGTGACCAAGAAATTGAAAGTTTGCTACCTGAAGTAGAGAGACGAGACTATCAAACAGAAGTTGAAAGCAAGATTTGTCTTGATTAAGAGAGTACTTAAAACAGGATTTTAGTGGGGTAAAGGCAGTGATATTTTCAAATTGGTTCCAATTGGCTTGTGTTATGACTCAGGACTTGATTTATTGTTTTGTTTATTGTCTAGACTTTAAAAAATGAAACAAATAGTTAATTATGTAGAGTAAGGGTAGCTAGGTGGTATAGTAGATAAAGCACAGACCCTAGAATCAGGAGGACCCAAGTTCAAATCTAACCCTTATCATATGATCCCCAAGTAAGTCACTTACTTCCAATTGCTTCAAAAAAGGAACAGATTAAACTTAAAATTGTATCATGTGAATATCATTTTTTTTTCAGAGATCTATTGTTAAACATCTACCAGCGCATAGGAGAAAGGAGAAGGAGCATGGAGAGAGGACTCTATAGGATCACCCTAAATGTTTTTCAGAAGATGTGAAATGTACTTTAGAAATTATATAGTTAACCCTCATCATTTTGCAGTGGAGAGGGAGTCCAGAGAAGTTAAATAACTCAGGATTTGAATTCAAGTCCTCTGAGACAGAGGATAAATTTTAACTTTATGCTGTGATGCCTTTCTTTCTGCTGGAACTGAAGGAATGGAACTGCCTTCCTTTCTAAAGGACAGAAAGCAAAGCTTTCCCTTTAATACATCCCACCTTCCCTCTGCACTTATGGAGTGCATGTGACTCATTGTGCTAAGCAAAGACTACGTCTGGAATGATGCTCATTACATGCAATATCCTTCTGTGGATTGTGTGTGGGTGCTCAAAGAAGACTGGTACCTGTGGTGGGAGGGTTTGTTCATCCACATTTGGTATTCACCTCTTACTCAACTTTCACTATTGTCTCTAAGAAGCTGTGACATGCATAGCAGCCATACCCCAGTAAAACTGTCTCCATAGAAGGGCTAAATTAGATTGAGGGTAACAGACTGGCCTCAAACTCATTGGTGAGTTTATCTACACTAAGTATGTAAAGATGTTTCCTCTTGCTCTTTCCACCCCATGAAATGGGCAGATTAGAATGATTTGTTCCAATGGCAGATATCAAGATACCAAGACCATCCACTGCATCCCAGGTCATTGACAATTTGGCAATTCTGGAAGGGCAGAGTTAGACTGTTGACTTTGTGCAACTCTACCTCATTTGAATTCAAATCATACACAAGTAAAAAAATATTACTATTCACACCAAGATGCCACTGGTCCTCTGGAAATGAAGGATGAACAACAGCAACATCTTCTTTACTGAGCCTTTTTCCTCTGTGGCATACAGATGGGATCATGGATGCTTTGGTCCATGAGTCACAAAGAGTCGGATGTGACTGAATGACTGACCAACACCAAAGGACTTGAGCTGGAAACTAAAAGAAAGTTTTGATTTAGAAAGGAGGATTTTATGTGAGTGTTTTATAAGGGCTTTTCTTTTACATTATTGAGAGAAAAACTAAACCAAACCAAAAAGGATGAGCAGAGTTTCTCTCCTCTGCAGCCTGGAGGATACCCCTGACAGTTATCAGAGCTGATTGGGAAGAAAGTGGCAGGCAAGGCAACAATATGGTTTTGTGAAACACTTACTGTGTGTTAGGCATAGTGCTTAGCTCTGGAGATACAAATGGAAACAAGCAAACAAAAAAGGCAACAAATTTTGTTCAAACTGAAGAAGACAATATTACAAAAAGGAGCTGAAACTCATGAGAAGGGAGGAGGTATAACGGGAAAATTCAGGGTGAGAAAGCAGATGAGTTATGGTAATAGAAGTCTGCTGAATTAGAAAAACAGCCAAGAGTGGAAATAACCCAAATGGAGAGACTAAAAATCCTTAGATAAGTGACCAAAGCATATGAGCAGTTATCAAAAGAAGAATGGGCAAGTAAGGATAATTTTTTTTTAATGCTCTGTCACTAGTAAAAGAAATGTAAATTAAAACCATTCTAAGCCTTCTTGGAATATTGAGCAAAGATGTCAAGAGACAGAAATAGTGTTGGAAAGAAAAATATGTTGGAAGACAGGCATATTTTCTGTGGTGGCTGAGCTATGAACTGGTCCAACAATTCTGGAAAACAATTTGGAAATGATAGTAGAAAATGAATTAAACTGTTCATATCCTGACTTAGCTCTCTATCTCACTATCAGACACTGGCCCCAAAGAGGTCAAAGACAGGAAGAAAAATCCTATGTATATATAAATATACACAATAGTGCTTTTTGTGTTAGCCACCCTTCCCCCAAAAAACAACAACCTACAACAACTCAGTAATAAACAAACTTAGAAACAAAAGTGACTCTTGATTAGAAGATAACTGAATAAATTATAGTTTATAAATGGAATTGAATATTATTGTGCCATATAAAATGTTATAAGGAATTCAGCTATAACCCAAATTTGAGAAGATTTGCAGGAAGTGATGCTGAGTTACAAAATTAGATCCAAGAGAATGACCACAATAATATAAATCTAAAAAACCCTCACAATATTAAAAGCCACCTAAATTCAGAATAAATATAAGAACAATTTATTTCTAGAATATGGAGATATACTTTCCCCCCCCCCCCAGATAAGTGGTGGACTACAGGCATAGGATACTATATACACTTTAATATGTGAGAACTGTAAAGATTTGTTTTATTTAACTGACTATTTTGGTTACATAATTGCAAGAGAAGTTATTGGGAGGTGTCAGAGGTATAAAAAAAATTTTTTTTTTTAAATATAGGAAAGTCCTAATGTTATCTAGAAGATAAATGTAGAGTTCCATCTAGTAGTGAATGGGAATGGGACATTCCAAGAGATTGAAAGGCATAAAGATCTCTAAATAACAAGTGACCTCCCTGGGAGCTCCCTTCCTTTTTCAGAACTCCACAGAAGTAGATCTATGCTTGTGATCCATGGGCCCAACTCTGCTGAGCAAGTAACATGGAGTGGAAACAAAGAAGACAGAAAGTTATATCCCTTTCTTAGACTCCCCTCCTTTCTTTTTCCTTTCCCTTATCCAGAAACTCCCTAATGGATAAGAGTCATAACCCACTGTCAGCAATATAGGTGAGGTGCTCAGGCTTGGTAAATTACATTTATCCTTTCTGTCTGGGGGCAACTAGGTGGCGCAGTGGGTAGAGCACCAGCCTTGAATTCAGGAGGACTCGAGTTCAAATTTGGTCTCAGACACTTAACACTTCCTCTCTGTGTGACCCTGGGCAAGTCACTTAACCCCAGCCACAAAAAAAAAAAAAAAAAAAAGAATTTTAAGTTAAAAAAAATTAAAAAATATATCCTTTCTGGCTACAGTTATTTTATTTTATTTCTTTTTTCTTTACCAGAAGAATCTAAAGACACTTGGAACATGAAATTAGGAGTGTTTCAGTTAGAGTAACACTGAACCATCACATACGTTAGCAGCCCTGAGAGCTGTCTCTTCATGCTCCCAAGAGCCATAATTCTGTCTCTGAGGGGCCCAACCATAGGGGAAGAGGATATGTGCATGGAGGGTTGAGTGACCTCTCTTCCCAGACCTCTGATATCCATTATTGTTGAAAGGGCCAAATAAAGGAATTAGATAACCCATTTCATAAATTATCATAAGGGCAATGCAACAGAATATGTAGAATTTGGAAGTCAGGAAGACCTAAGTTCAGTTAGTCAGTTAATAAGTACTTATTAAATGCCCACTACATGCTAAGCATTGTGCTATGTTCTAGGTATATTAAGAAAGGCAAGACCAATCCTTTTCCTCCAGGAAATTCATCTTCTAATAGAGGAGATAATATACAAATTAACTGTGCACACACAAAATATAGTGTAAATAGAAAAATAATCTTTAAGGAGAAGGGATTTGGGGTTAAAGGGAGGTTGGAGAAAGGCTGCCTGCAAAAGGAGGGATTTAAATAGAATTTTAAAGTAAGTCAAGGAAGTCAGGAGACAGAGGTGCTTCAGACTATAATGGGATCGATGTTAATACCTATGTCACAACATTACTGCAAGCAATCAAATGAAAAAAATAAATGCAAAGTGAGTTACTATTGTAAATTCAGCTGCTATATGACTGAATTATACCAGTTTAACAGATCACCAGGTGCTTCTCAGGACAGCTCCGAAGGGCTTCAGATCTTTACTGAGCCTACATTTCAGGCACAGAACCCTCTGATTCCTGAGCCTGTTTTGCTCCTTGGATTCAGTAATATAACACTGATTTCCAAAATCAAAGGACTTAGAAAAAAGAGTTAAAAGGACCTTTGAGATTATGCAGCCATAGTCCTCAACCTGGAAGAGACATTAGAGTTCATCTAATTCAAAATGTTCACTTTATAGAGAAATAATACATTAGTCAAGTGATGTGACTAGGTTCATAGCCAATATTCTTGCAATTGCAGTATGAATAACAATCAATGAATCAATAAGCCTTTAAAATTTCATTTTTGTTGATAGTTTTTGTTTTATATTATCTTCATTTTCTAATGTCCATTCCCTATGAGTCACCTCTTATAATAAAGAATTAAAAAAAGAGAAAAGAAAGCAGCTTCACGAAACTCACAATCTCTTTAGAATCAAACCTGATAGTATGTGCCATGTTTCATATCCATTGTCTCACACTTCTCCAAAGGAGGAAGATTTGTACATTTTCTCAATTTTTCTTTGGTTCAAGCTTGATTATCATTACATGACATTCAGTTGTTTTTTTTTTTTTGGGGGGGGGTTATTTGCACTGTTAGAACCATTTGTGAATTAGTTTTCCTGATTTTGCTAACTTCACTTTGTACTAGTTTATATAAGTCTTCCCACGCTTCTCTGGATTCTTCATATCCATAATATTTCCACTGTAATAGTCATCTATTATATTCATGTATATTTAAAAAAAACCACTTATTAAGTTCCTACTATATTTTAACAGGAGGAGGGGGATGAATACCAAGCATTCTTACTTGAGCGCAGGCAGATGCAATCTGTGTCTGAGACACATTGGCTATGTGATACTGGGCAAGTCACTTAATCAGTTCTCCAAGACATGTAAATTATAAGTTGTACAACAGCTACTGATCTTCAGTGATAGATGAAGCTCTCCATAACTGTGATCACATAGGTTAAGAAGAAGAGATCCCTCTTCCCATGTATGACCTCCACTTCTCCTATTAATACTCTGACCTACCACTTTCCATCACTTTCTTAAGTTCATCGATAAAAGAAAATTGATCTGATTTGTAGTGGTTTCCTATTTTCAGAATGTAAATACTTACATTGAAAATTTAACAATCAACTGATGTGAGCTTAACTGAGTTGGCTCTAACACATCCCTGTTCTCATTCATGCTACCATAGTAAAATCACTGGTATCCCTTGCCTCTTTCCCTCACCACATCTGGGTCATTTTGAGTTTAAGTGTATTTATTTACAAGAGAAAAGAAAAAATCAATTACTAAAAATTATATAGAAGAAAGTTCATGGAAATGATTCCTACTCCAGCTAACAGAATGGAACATCTAAGCTTATATACATATTGTTTAATTCTACAGGGCTAACTTGACCATGTTGCTTTTTTTGGCCTGGAGCCTATATTTCAGGATCCATCTACCCCAACCAAAGAGATTAAGAAGATTCACTTCTCAGAATCTCCATTTCCTCTTTGCTACTGGACTTAAAAACAGGCAAAAAGAGTGCTTTTGCCTGAACTTCAGCGGACAGTCAATTGAAAAACTTTTTGATTGCTGATGGATTTGGGGTACTCTTTCCTTATTTCTACATAATATCTAAGAAATTTCTTCTTGTTCTCAAAATGAATGTGGGTGGAATCAGAGGGACAGCTCTCATAAAAGATAAGACAGTTGTACTCTTTACCTAGGAAATTCAATCTTACACCCAATTAATAACATTAAGATAAAGATGATTACATGAAAAGTTGCAGCCACCCCCAACCCCTCTGAGAAACACCTTCTAATGAGGAAGAATGCCATATAGTGCAAAGATTCAGCAAATCCAAAGAAAATTAATACTGAGATTTCCATCCTTTAAGTGATTGCACTAATAGAATGAGGCCAGAAGCAAGAATAATTTCCAGTTGAAGTCAGCATTCCAGAAAACAAAAGTTCAAAATCATAGATCTTCTAGCAAGGGACTAAACAAGGAAATGGACAAGGTCGGACTGATAAGGGGTCAGGGATTCTCTGGAAGAGAGAAATGAGCTGCAGATTTGACAAAGTCTGGTCTGAGCTCCAAGTCCAGTTTCTAGTCTCAGAACAGGGTTGCTAAAGAATGTAGCACTAGAAATAAAGTAGGGGATATGGGACTAGGACCCAGACACCCAAGTTTCAATTAATCCTTAGGTAAGCACAAAACATTCAGACCACAGAAAGGGCAGGATCTAAGCCTAATCATCCTAACCAAGAATAAGAAGGAAGCAAAGCCTATCCTTGACATAAAATCTCAATCCTGAGGTTGAAAAATTGAACAAACAGGGAAAACTCACTAAAACAATGAAAAAATTATATAGTCTAAAAGAATCTCAAAATAAATTTCCAGAGGAAAGAAATACCTTCACAATAATTATAAATATATAGAAGACATGAAGAAAGAACTGAAACAAGAAATAAAGGATGAAATTAGTGCATTTGGCAACAGTAAAGAACAGGAGGTAGAAAATTTAACCCACATAGTGGACACACTGAAAACTAGAACAGAGAAAACAAAACAATAAAATGTGGAATATTATTACGAATTCCAAAATCTGAAAGAAAAAAAAAAAAAGAACTAGAAGATGTGAGGCATTTCCTATGGGGGAAAAATGGAAGTAGAAAATGAGGTGAAGAGAGAAAATTTAAGAAGTCCAGGGTTCCCTGAAAACCCAAACCAAACAAAAACCAAATGCTATGTTAAAAGAAATTATAAAAGAACATTTTACCCAATTACTAGAGCCAAAAAGAAAAATGAAAACAGAAAAAATTAATTAGTTTCCTCATGAAAAAATCCCCCAATTAAATGTGCCCAGAAATGTCATAACCAGAATCTGTATCTTCCAAATAAAATAAAAAATATTACAAACAGCCAGTAAGAAAAAAATCAAATACCAAGGAACCACAGTTAGGATCACACAGGATTATGCTATGATTACTTTAAAGAAAAGAAAATCTTGGAATATGATATATCTAGAGGCAAAAGAAAAAGACATAACCAAGAATAACTGGCTGAATAACAGAATTTTTCCCTATAGGGGAAAAAATGGAATAAATGACTGTAAACATTTATGTTGGGAAAATCAGAAATGAAAACATAAGAGACATAAGAAAGCTAAAAAGGAAAATACATTTAAACAAAATGAAAGAACTACATGATGTTCGAATGCTTCACATCTCAATCAGAGCTGAGGAAATTTATAAGCATCTTCAGAATCCCACTGTTTTCAATTGTTAAAGGGGCAGCAATGATTTTATTTTACTTAATTTCTTTTAGAAGAGTAAAGAAAAAAGGTAACCAAATATAATAGGGAAGAAGTAAGTAAGAGGGAGTAACTAGCTATTGCTAATAATTGGGAAATGTCAGAAGAAGGCATTAAAAATGACTGATATTTATATGTCATACTGAAGTTTATAAAGCTTCTCTTCACAAGAGGTTTAAGAGGTAGCTAATTTAAATCTTATTTTATAGAGCAAGAGATTGAGGCTCAGAAAATTTGAGTGGTTTGTCCAAATTGAAATACCTAGTAAATCTTGGAACCAGAATTTGAATCTAGGTCTCCTGTTTCCAAATTCAGTTTCTTTGTACTATACAATGTCAACTGCCAAAGTAACCAATGTTATACAAATCTGATATAGTATTATTTAGTGGGGATGGTTTGTACTGAATTATCATTCTCCTTACTCTCTTATTATCCCTTCATGACCAGGACAGCCCTCTGTGATTATTGGTCAGAGTTAGCAGTACAAAATATAACCAGAAAAAAAAGAAGTTTTATCTGTGTAAAGTTGATGTATCTGGATAAAGATTATATCTGCTACCTTGACTTTTTCCATGTCATGTTCTAAATAGCAAGCTTATAGGGCCCAAAAGAGTAACAATATACATTGGCCAAAAGAAATCACTCAAAAATAAACATACCAGTAACCAAATTCAGAACTATATAGTTATCTTAAGACATCATTTCCATTTTTTGAAAGTCTTCAGTATGATGAGAGACGTAGGAAAATGTCAGGTTTACAGATGGATACCCCTTCACCAAAGCTAGATGTAGCCTTGAGTAACAAATGACAAGGATATAAATTATGAAGATGTTATGCTAAACAGTGAGATACAGTTAGTACAGGATCATAATATTGTGTCAAATCAATAACATTTATTAAGTGCTTGCTATGTGCTAGCACTTTGCTAATCAATGGTGATACAAATTCATGTAGAAAGACAGTTCTTGCCCTCAGTTATTTATATTCTAATAGGGGAAAGCAACACATAAAAAGGGAGCTGAAAAGGGTGGTAGAGATACCTTCTTAAAGGCATGGTGGCAAAGTCAAAATAATGAATGATAGCTAGTCTGGGTCCTTCCAAAATGGGAGGAATTCACCTTTGGGAGAAAGCAGCCAGAAGGGCAAAGGGGAAAAGATCATAAGAACTGGTAGG